>NW_028244694.1:0-44347 GCF_964263255.1 Lissotriton vulgaris
CTTTGTTGTGAAAGTGTCGCAGCTATCAATCAATCAAAGACATTTATAGAGCGCGCTACATACCCGTAGGGTCTCAAGGCGCTGGGGGGAGGGGGGTGCCGCTACTGCTCGAACAGCCAGGTCTTCAGCTGATTCCTGAAGGAGAGGTGGTCTTGGGTCAGGCGCAGGTCGGTCGGGAGGGAGTTCCAGGTCTTGGCGGCCAGGTAGGAGAAGGACCTTCCTCCTGTAGTCGCTCTTCGGATGCGGGGGACGTCGGCAAGGGCGTGGTTGGCTGATCGGAGGTGGCGTTTGGGAGCGTAGAAGTTGACTCGGCTGTTGAGGTAGCTCGGGCCTTGGTCGTGTAGGGCTTTGTGTGCGTGGGTGAGGAGGCGGAAGGTGATTCTTTTGTTGACGGGGAGCCAGTGAAGGTCTCTCAGATGTCCGGAGATGTGGCTGGTTCGTGGGATGTCGAGGATGAGTCTGGCTGAGGCGTTCTGGATCCGCTGGAGTCTCTTCTGGAGCTTGGCGGTGGTACCGGCGTAGAGGGCGTTGCCGTAGTCCAGTCGGCTGGTGACGAGGGCCTGGGTGACGTGCTTCCTGGTCTCGGTGGGGATCCACCAGAAGATCTTCCGTAGCATGCGGAGGATGTTGAAGCATGCCGATGAGACGTTGTTGACTTGCCTGGTCATGGAGAGGGAGGAGTCCAGGATGAAGCCCAGGTTGCGTGCATGGTCTGTCGGTTTGGGTGCGGTGCCCAGGGCGGGAGGCCACCAGGAGTCGTCCCAGGCGGAGGGTGAGGAGCCCAGGATGAGGACCTCCGTCTTGTCCGAGTTCAGTTTCAGGCGGCTGGTTGTCATCCACTCGGCTACCTCTTTCATCCCTTCGTGCAGGTTGGCTCTGGCGGCGGCGGGGTCGTTGGTCAGGGAGAGGATCAGCTGGGTGTCGTCGGCGTAGGAGATTATGTTGAGGTTGTGCTGGCGTGCGATGGCCGCGAGGGGGCTCATGTAGACGTTGAAGAGGGTGGGGCTCAGAGAGGATCCTTGAGGGACGCCGCAGATGACTTCGGTGGCCTCTGACTTGTACGGTGATAGACGGACTCTCTGTGTTCTTCCGTCGAGGAAGGAGATGATCCATTCCAGCGCCTTGTCCTGGATTCCGACATTGCTGAGGCGCTGTACTAGGGTGCGGTGGCAGACAGTGTCGAATGCCGCGGAGAGGTCTAGGAGGATGAGGGCCGCTGTTTCTCCGTTGTCCATCAGGGCTCGGATGTCATCGGTGGCGGCGATGAGGGCGGTCTCGGTGCTGTGATTGGCTCGGAAGCCGGACTGTGAGGGGTCGAGGGATCCATTCGTCTCGAGGAAGGCGGCCATCTGCTTGTTGACGGTCTTCTCGATGACTTTGGCTGGAAACGGGAGGAGCGAGATGGGGCGGTAGTTCTTGAGTTTGGTGGGGTCCGCTGTGGGTTTCTTGAGAAGAGCGCTGAGTTCGGCGTGCTTCCAGCTCTCAGGGAAGGTGGCGGTGTCGAAGGATGTGTTGATGATGTCTCGCAGGTGGGGTGCGATGACAGCGTCAGCCTTGTTGAAGATGTGGTGAGGGCAGGGGTCAGTCGGTGATCCGGAGTGGATGGAGTTCATCGTGCGGATGGTGTCTTCGGTGCTGATCGGGGTCCAGGCGTGGTGGGTGGTGGTGGGGGGTGGTTGTTCGGTCTTGGTGTTCGTTGGTTGGTTGTTGAAGCTGTTGTGTATGTCCGCGATCTTGTTGTGGAAGTATGAAGCGAGGGAGTTGCAGAGGTCTTGCAATGGGGTGATGTCGTTTCCTGCGCTGGGGTTGGATAGCTCTTTCACGATGTTGAAGAGTTCCTTGCAGTTGTGTGCGTTGTTGTCCAGCCGGTCCTTGAAAGCAGTTTTCTTGGCGGCGCGGATCAGCTGGTGGTGCTTCCGGGTGGCCAGCTTGAAGGTGGTCCTGTTGTCTGGTGTAGGATCCCTTCTCCAGACTTTCTCGAGGGCTCGGCAGTTCTTCTTGGAGCTCTTGAGTTCGTCGGTGAACCACGGGGCTTTCTTGCTGCCGGATCTGCTGGGCGGGGTTCTCAGCGGGGCGAGTTCGTCCGCGCAGTTGCTGATCCACCTCGTGAGGTTGTCGGCGGCCTGGCTGGGGTTCGCTGAGCTGGCGGGAGGGTGCTGGCTCAGGGAAGCGGGGAGCTGGTCTGCTGTGATCTTGTTCCAGCTTCTGCGGGCGGCCTGATGCTGGTGGTGGGTCGTCGTTCTCTTGAAGGTGAAGTGGACGCAGCTGTGGTCCGTCCATTGAAGCTCTGTGGCGTGGCTGAAGTCGATGTCTGTGCTGGAGGAGAAGACTGCGTCGAGTGTGTGTCCGGCGAGGTGGGTGGGGGTGGACACCAGTTGCTTGAGTCCAAGGTTGGCGAGGTTGTCGAGCAGGGTGCTGGTGTTGCGGTCGTTGTTGTTATAGTTTGCTATGAACAGAACTGTTCGTACCTTCTAAAAGTCATATTATGATTACTGTAAGTTAGATTTTAGTTTTTTTTGTCTTGTTTGGTTTAGATAAAGAGTACTTATTTTTCTAAACTGGTGTGGTGTCCATTTGTAATGTTTTCACTGTATTACTCTCTGTGTGAAAAAATGCTTTGCATCCTGCCTCTGAAATATTCCTGACTGCTAGTGCCAAACTAGCAAGTGGGTGAGCAGGGGTTATTTTAGAAGCGTATCCCCATTACCCTGACTAGGAAGATGGGTCCCTACTTGGAAAAATTTGAGAGCCTTTGCCAACTATAGACCCCCATTTCTAACACTGCTTCATCCTCTCAAATATTCCTCTGCCCCAGCACTCTTCTTCTCCCAACCCTTTCCTGGCTGTCTGAAAACACATCAAGTGAAATGCTTGCTGCGGTGTGCTCAAGAGCAGACTTTAAGGGTTGCCTTTATTTTTTCTACTGCATTCCACAGATTGCAAGAAATCACAAGCTTTGGAACACAAAACACTTTTATGTCCTTGGGGAATTGGCATCTGCTGCACTCACTCAGCTGGTGTCTGAGACATGAGGTTACTTAGCAGGAAACTTCTCCTGGAGTCTCACAAATGTGCTCCCTGGGCTACTGCATAAGAATTACTGAATCTAGTCAAAAGTAAATTAGGCCTTAGCAAATATTTCCCTTTGAATTCTGACACTTCCTTATATTTTTTTAATTCTGTTCAGAGTTTCCTGCGAGAAAGGTATTTTAAAAATAAACCATGCCATTCATTTTTTTTAAACTTTATTTGTGACTGCATCAAATTTTACATTTTATACAAATTATCATCCAACAGCCTTTTCTCGTTTTCTCCCTTTAACTTTCGGCTAATTGACATGTAATCTTTCTCACTTTTATATTAAGTTCAAGTTGACTCAAGTGCAGTACATCAATGATCGCGTTTCATTTGCATTAAATTGTTGCCTTGTAACTAATCCCTGTCCCACCCAACACCCACCCCTCCCTTTACGTCTCCTGGTTTCTCCATTGGTTCGGCACTGTGGTCCTTGGCATAGTGACCCTATTCTGGTCAGAACTCTGTATTCGCATGGAGCTGGCTAACCTGTACATTTTGTGGTCATATCCCTACTCTGTATTTCCCTTTTTCTCCACCCTGTATAACTGGTTATGGGGTATTCTCCTGTGAGGGCTCTAGGTCCACATCCTCTATCTCTACCAACATCCGCTCCCATTCCTGCGCAATTGGGTGTTTCCGGAGCCCCTTCTCCTCTTTTCTATGTAGGTTTACGCTCTCCGCCCTGCCCCACTTCAGCAAATCAGATCGCCACACCTCTACACTTGGGGGGCCTGGCTCATTTCCACCTCATAGTTATGACTCTGAGTGCCAACAAGAGTGCCAGGTCTAGGAGCTTCAGCTGGGCTTTTTGAGTTTTGGGTCTTTTCCTGTGTCCTATCAGACAAGGCAACGCCACCTCCGGGATCTGCTGAGTTGTGATCGTGTTTAGTGTATGGCGGACTGTCCCCCCAATAACTGCGTATTCGTGGGCATGACCACAGCATATGGAGTAGATCGGCATCATCCCCTTGACACCGGGGACAACTATGGGAGGAAGCAGTGAATATCCTGTGGAGCCTTTGGGGGGTGAAATATGCTCTATGCAGTACCATCGGTACAAAAGGGGGTGGTGATGGACGCAGCATCTGAATCAATCAAACACTCCCACCCAGTCAAGAGATCTGGGTTTAATCCATCACCGTTCTTTAGCCCACTCTGCCACCCCAGTTCAGACATGGCTATATGCAAATCAGTCTGACCCTGTGCCTCATGGGAACAGTCCAGCCCGAACTGCCAAGCCATGTCTTCCCTGGACCGGAAACAAGCTTCCGAGGACCGGTTTGATTGGTTCAAATGCTCCGTCCATTACCACCCCCTTTTGTACCGCTTTTGGCCGCCATAAGTGTGGCAGGGTATGCTCAGACGTGAGTCCCTTGCTCACTTTGCCACTGGATTCAAGCAGGCCGGGCTGAAGACGGCTGGAATGCCAGAAACCGGTCCTCGGAAGCTTGTTTCCGGTCCAGGGAAGGCATGGCTTGGCAGTTCGGGCTGGACTGTTCCCGTGAGGCACAGGGTCAGACTAATTTGCATATAGCCATGTCTGAACTGGGGTGGCAGAGTGGGCTAAAGAACGGTGATGGATTAAACCCAGATCTTTTGACTGGGTGTGAGTGTTGGATTGGTTCAGATGCTCCGTCCATTACCACCCCCTTTTGTACCGCTTTTGGCCGCCATAAGTGTGGCA
This sequence comes from Lissotriton vulgaris, assembly GCF_964263255.1. Classification (NCBI taxonomy): domain Eukaryota; kingdom Metazoa; phylum Chordata; class Amphibia; order Caudata; family Salamandridae; genus Lissotriton; species Lissotriton vulgaris. The sequence goes on from NW_028244694.1 coordinate 4,763, forward strand.
GGGTATTCTCAGATGTGAGTCCCTTGCTCACTTTGCCACTGGATTTAAGCAAGCCGGGCTGAAGACGGCTGGAATGCCAGAAACCGGTCCTCGGAAGCTTGTTTCCGGTCCAGGGAAGGCATGGCTTGGCAGTTCGGGCTGGACTGCTCCCGTGAGGCACAGGGTCAGACTGATTTGCATATAGCCATGTCTGAACTGGGGTGGCAGAGTGGGCTAAGGAACGGTGATGGATTAAACCCAGATCTTTTGACTGGGTGTGAGTGTTTGATTGGTTCAGATGCTCCGTCCATTACCACCCCCTTTTGCTATGCAGTACCAGAGCCTGTATGAATTTGACGTTGTTCTAGGACAATCTTCCAGGCCCCGTCCGTCACAGCCTCTCCCGTGTCTAGAGTCCAGGTGTGCCTGAGTGTGGTAAGAGGTAGAGAAGCGTGTTCCCTAATGCCCGTATAGAGCCATCTCACCAAGTGTCCCCCAGACCTCCTATAATGAAGGAGATGTACTAGTTCATGTTGTTCTGGTTTGCTGCGTTGTGGGGCCCATGTGTGTCACTGTAGCATGTAGGAAGTACAATCGCAGTGGGGCTTCCGTTGACTGTGCGAAGGAGGCATGGTCCAGTAGTGTGTCGTCCCCAAACAGGTCGCCCACTCTATCCACTCCCGCCTCTGCCTAGGGCTGTAACCTGCGTTGCGTCAGACATCCCTGCGGTGTTGGAAGCCCTAACAGGGGGATGTTATCTGCATAAGGTGTTTTCCCTGCCGTGTACGTTAACGCCTTGCGCCAGCACAGCAGAGCAGCATGTAGCAGGGAATCGAATCGAACGGACTCCGCAGGCACACGCCGGGAGCCTTTTAAACGCCGATTTTTAAAAATTGTTGAATTTCTGTGTACTTTCTCTAAACTGAAACCTTCCTAAAGCCCACCTTTAAACAGCTGTGAACGCTCCTTAGCGCCGGCTGCATCGTCCACACAGACGCCATTCAGGCGAGACCTTGGGACACGCCCACACTGCAGAACACACCCCCTTCTTCAGCTATATTATGTGTTGCCACCGGAAGCGTAGCGGACGAGCGCAGCGGGAACGCCGTTTGCGCGCCAAAGGCGCGCCTAGGGCAAGCCCGTCTGCGCCCGTCCGCGACCAGACGGGACCAGGGGCCACCCTCCCTGCCTCTCTCGCTCCTCCGGCTAGGACCTACAGTCCCACAGCTCTACGGTCCATAGGAAGCAGAACTACTGCCTTATGCACCCGTACTTTCGCAGCCACATCCCTTCCTTCCTGCTGCCCTGATTGTAAACACTCCTTCCGTAAGGCCTTAGCAGGCCCCTCGACACTGAAATATTGCATGCTGTCACTAAACTGTCGATCATTACCTAAGCATAGCACCCAAATGTCCATATTGCTAGAGGAGCGCAAGCCAGATGTTATCTTTCTAACAGAGACCTGGCTTTCCACCCATTCCGACCCAGACATAGTCGCAGCTCTACCAAGTGGATACCACATCGCTAGATCGGACAGACCAGTAGGGAGAGGCGGCGGCCTGGCTATCATATTCAAAGACCAGTACCGTTGCCGCACCACAACAGAAAGTATTCCCGAATGCGAGAGCATAGAATTCTGCATAGAGTTCAATGCCAATACCTCCTTCTCGGGCACCTTGATCTACCGTCCTCCTGACCCATTAAAACTGTTTCATAGGTCGCTCCCGGAGATCATTGCTAAACGAGCCCTATGCGTGGCTAATTACACAGTCTTAGGAGATCTGAATATCCATCTCAACTCCCCCTCAGATAATATTGCCAAGGAGCTGATAGATGACCTGGGAGCCCTGCAGCTGTCCCAGCTAGTCACAGCCCCAACTCACGAGAAAGGCAACCTGCTTGATCCAATCTTCAGCAGCTGCAGCGAGCTGACGGTCGACCCTCCTATCCCCCTCCCATGGTCGGATCATTTTCTGATACCATTTTCCTGGTCAACCCATAAGATCCCTCAGCTACCCCCCCGGACAACACTCAGGAGAAACTGGTCAAAACTCCAGTGGGAATCCTGGCGGCTTAGCCTGGACACTACCCACCCGCCTCCCTGCTCAGACCCTAGTGCAGCAAACGAAAATTATGTTAGCTGGATCACCAACTCACTAGACAAGATCCTCCCTCTCCAGAGACCCTCATCTAAAAGAATGCAGAGATCAGCGCCCTGGTTCTCTGACCGTTTAAGAGAACTAAAACGCTGCTGCAGGCAACGAGAGAGAGCCTGGCGTATGGATTTTCTTCCGGGAAAAAAAAGACGCTTATAAAGAGGCATTAAAAACTTACAGAGATGGGATCAGAACAGCGAAAGCAACTTTCTATTCTGACAAAATCCTTGAGGCCAAATCGAAGCCCAGGGAAATCTTCCAGATAATAAAAAACTGCTCAAATGTCACCACTGCCCCCCCTCCGATTAAAACCCAAGATCAATGCAACGAGCTTGCGGACTTTTTTCACAATAAAGTCCTGAAAATTTACTCTACCTTTCAAACAGGACTCCCAGCTCCTGAGATAGCTTACCCATCCTCTCCTAGAACACTCCCCCCCCCCCCCTTGTCCAGCCAACCCTCGAGCACTTCCCTCCCTTGGACCTCGACACCCTTGGTAAAATGGCACGACAAGTCAAATCGGGTTCCCCACGCGACCCAGCCCCACCAGAAGTTTTGATGCAAGCACATGAAGCCACCCTGCCTGTTATCCTAGAACTCCTTAACACATCCATAGCCTCATGTGTTGTTCCTACAGCATGGAAACAAGCCATGGTGCGGGCGCTGCTGAAGAAACCAAATTTGAACCCTGACGATTATTCCAACTATCGTCCCATCTCTCTTCTCCCTTGGGCTGGCAAGGTGTTGGAAAAATATATAAACATCCAACTGGTCCAGTTTATTGAAAACCACTCCTTACTGGATACATCCCAGACAGGTTTCAGACCAAAACATGGCACCGAAACTGCCTTATTAGCGGTCGCCGAGGAATCTCGAAGGGTTCTAGATCAGGGAGGATCAGTGGCAGTGATACTCATTGATCTAAGCGCCGCCTTCGATACGGTCAGCTATGCCACCCTGCTGAACCGTCTCCGGGACATCGGAGTCTCTGGCGACGCTCTAAGGTGGTTCGGCTCCTTCCTGTCCGATAGATCTTTTCAGATCTTCGATGGTGACACAATATCAACCAGCAAACCCCTCAGCTGCGGAGTACCACAGGGCTCCTCTTTGAGCCCTGTGTTATTCAATGTCTACATGAAACCACTGGCTGGAATCGTCGAACCGTACGGCATCAAAATTGTGTCGTACGCCGACGACACTCAGTTAGTGGTGTCATTGGCTCAAGAAAACATCAGTCACCCCCAAGGAGGCCTGCTGAGCTGCCTAGAGGACATCAAGGAGTGGATGACCAGCTCCTCCCTCAAATTAAATGGAGATAAAACAGAGCTTATGCTCCTAGGCCCAGCTTCACCAACATCTTTTATCTCCTTGTGGCCCCAAGCCCTGGGCACTCCTCCCACCCCCAAGGAAAGCGTTAAGAGCCTAGGAGTGTGGCTGGACAGCAAGATGTCCTTTTCCACCCAGGCGACTAAGCTGTCCGCCACTTGCTTCGGTATTCTCAAAACGCTAAGGAAGGTCCTTCCACTGCTACCTTTAGAAGCAAAAAAAGTGGCAATCCAAGGCCTCATCCAGTCCCGCCTCGATTCAAACAATGCTCTATACGTAGGGGCCCCCGAGATGACTCTCCGGAAACTCCAGATAGTGCAGAACTGCGCAGCACGCACCCTGTTAAAGATTCCACGAACCCAGTCAGCCAGACCGGCATTGAAAAGTCTTCACTGGCTGCCAGTTAAACACAGAGTGTCATTCAAGGCGCTGTGCATCGCACACCGGGCATTTTGGAAAACAGGACCTGCTATTAACAGCAAGCTTGTCATTCCCTACCTCCCAAACAGGAATCTCCGCTCCTCCGAGGCTCTCCTGGCAGTGGTTCCTCGAGTGAAGAGAGCTAGATCCGGGGGTAGGCTGTTCTCATTGAATACCGCTAAACTTTGGAACACCCTCCCCCTCTCACTCCGTTCCAACTCGGACCTGCTGTCATTCCGCAAAAAACTGAAGACTTTATTATTCTCCCAAGCCTCCGAGCTTTAATGTGTCACGTCATTGTCCCTCCGATTCTTACCCCTAGCGCTTGGACGCCCCCGGGCAGCAATCGCGCTTAATAAATCGATTTCCATTCCATTCCAGGGGGTGGCAGTCTCGAGGGATCTTGGCTCCAGGCAACAGAAGGGAGTGCAGCTCTCCACGTGCTAATCGGTCTGTGTGACGTCCATTTCGTGTAGGTTCCTACCCGCCACCCATCTTGACAGCAATTGCAATTGGCTTGCGTAGTAGTTACCCCGCAGGTCTGGTACACCAAGGCCTCCTTGTCTGGTGCTCAGTTGTAGTTTTTTTAGGCTTATTCGCCGTCTCCCAGGGCCCCATATAAGAGTAATCAGGATCGTGTTTAGTGTAGCAAATATGTGGTGTGGGAGGGGAACCGGCAGGTTTACGAAATAATACAGTATACGGGGAGCATGAATCAACTTCGAAACCGCTATCCTACCCATGACAGATAACGGCAAGGACGTCCAGAAGTTCACACTACTCTGGAGGTTATTAATGGCCCTCCGCACATTACCTTCAATCTGGTCTTCCGGTCTGCTATAAACATTAATGCCCAGGTATTTAAATGTGGTCGGAGCTATTAGGATCCGGTAATCACCGAATTGTTTGTGGGAGGGTCGTTGCCTTTCGCGGAAATAGAAGCCTAGGGATTTCGTCGGGTTAATGGCCAGGCCAGATACGGTCTCGAAACGATCAAAGATGGTTGCTAGGTTTGAGTGGTCCCCGTCCAAATATTGAAGATACACTAAGATATCATCGGCGTAGATTGATATCAGATTATGCGTTCCCCCCCAATGGAAATACCCACCTCGCCCGCTCGGGTCCGGAGCGCCATCGCCAGGGGCTCGAGTGTCAGTACAAACAGCAGGGGTGATAGCGGGCAGCCTTGCCGGGTACCTCTGTAGATATCGTAGCTTTCCGAGATATACCTGCCTGTGCGTGCTCTGGCTGTCGGGTTTGTATACAGCAGACGAATCCATTTGATTAGGGAGTCGGGGGAAGCCAAAACGCCGTATGACCTCGAACATAAACTCTCATGTCGGGGAGTCGAATGCCTGCCGGAGGTCCAAGGCGATGCAACCGGCCTGGGGTAGTTCCATTAGCGTGCCTGACTTTAGAGCGTGGAGTCTCCTCTTATTCTGGGAAGTACTCCTCTCTGGGAGGAAGCCGCATTGGTCTGGGTGTATTAGGGTAGGGAGATAGGCCTGTATTCGCATAGCGATAGCTTTGCTAAGTATTTATACTCCGTGGGGAGCATTGAGAGGGGTCTGTAGTTAGTCAAATCAAGGGTATCTCTGCCAGGTTTTGGTATGGATATTACTGAGGCTTGCATAGTCGTGGCGGGCAGGTGACCGACCTCGTAAGCCGTCTTATAAATATTCTCTAATATGGGTACTAGCGTTGCGGAGTAAGTCTGGTAAAATTCTACAGGCAACCCGTCCATGCCAGGAGTTTTGCCTCGGTTAAGGGAACAAATGGCTACTTTGATTTCCTGCTGTGTAATGGGTCCGTCCAGCCCGGTCTGTTCGTCCCGGGTCAGGGTTGGGAACGGTAGGTCTCTTAGAAATTCTATCATTTCGTCTCCACCACCCTCGGGGTGAGGGGCATATAGCCTCTCCAAATGGACCCTAAATGCAGCATTAATGTCAGACTGTGTGGATATCTCCCTTCCCGTTCCGTCCCTAATTTTTGTAATCACTGGGACTTCAGGGGTTGTCTTGTATTAGGCGAGCCAGCAAGGCCCCAGACCTGTCTGCCTCCGCCTGCTGGCGTCTCAAATAATCCTTGTGATCAATGACTCTTAGTGTTTCCAGGAGTTCCGCATGTTCTATGTTACATAACTGTAAGTCCCCTTTACGCCCAGAATCTACTCCCGCCGCCGTCTCTAAATCCTTCAGGCGGGCTTCAATCTCAGAGTTTCCTATGAATTTCCTGTCTGGCTCCCACCAGCTGGCCGATAGCGCCCCCCCCCCCTTATGACAGCCTTCATGGCGTCCCACACCACCAGGTTCGAGGACGCAGAGTCCCAGTTCTCTCGGAAGTCGTTATTTAGTGTATCCAATAGGTGTTTGCGGAATGGGACATCCTGTGTTGGGTGCAGGGTACGCCAAATATCTGTCAGTCCCCATCCCTGGAGCCAGGTTCTAAAAGAGTCTGCCATCTTGTGTACACCTGTCGTCTGAAGGGGGGGTGCGATCTGTCCAGATCAACATCCAGAACCAAGTTCCAATCCCCACCCAGAATCCAGGGGATATCCATCCAGTCAGCTAAAGCCCGGCCTACGTTTGCAAGGAATCTATCTTGGTCAAAGTTCGGGGCATAGATGCTACCCAGGACCAGCAGTGTACCGTCCAGCGTGCCCTTCACCAATATATATCGTCCTTGGTCATCTACCTTCCTCTCAAGTTCCACAAAAGGGGTGCCATGTCGCACCCATATGGTAGCCCCCCTGGAAAAGGCAGAGTACGTTGTAGAAAATACAGTTCCCCTCCACTTCTTTCATAATGTGTGTGCCTCAGAAAGAACCATGCCATTCATAAAGACTGAATTCAATGTACAGTTTTGAGATACCATAAAATATTTTCTTTTCCTCTTGTATTTTTCTTTTTCTTTTCCTCTTGTATTTTTCTTTTTCTTTTTCTCTTGTATTTTTCTTTTTCTTTTCTAAAAACAATACTTCAGATGGGCACATCTGCCTGCAGAGTCCTCACCATTTGAATATCCCCCTGCACCGACTTCAACAAACTTTTCTGAAAGCTGTCCCACGCGAAAAGGGGCCATTGGAATCTGCATGTCTTGCTTGCCGTCACTGGAGCCTTAAAGAGTTAGAGTGCTGGAGAAGTGTGGCTCAGGGGTTAGAGGCGGCAGACCCGGAAGCTGAGATCGGCCCTGGACCAGGGTTCAATTCCCCGCCTCGGCGGGTCTTGGACTAAAAATTCCACGGACTCGATAATTCTCGCTCCGGTGCCTTCTCGACTCACGGGTTCACACTCTGCGACTCTGGGCAATAGCTTGCTTAATCTCCACAACGGCCCCTCGCGGCGGGATGCCTGGCTTTCACCTTGTGGATACCCTGCCGGGGTTATCTCATGGGGGAATACCAGGACGGGTTCCCTAAGCAAGCGCCGGGAAACCCACTGCGGGTAGCTGTGCGCTATATAAGCTCAAATACATTTACATTTGCTGACATCCGTTCCCTTTTTTTCCACTCTTTTGACGCTTAACTTTTTTTTCATAATCTCCGTTTGTGAATTGTCCCAAAAATTTTGGAGCGTTTATTTTAGTTAGAAGTGCAGTTTAAAAAAAATTAGCTGCCATGGAAGTCGGGTTTTAAACTTTGCAAGGAATGTGTGGGTCAGATGTCTATTACTGTGCCTAATGATATCTATATTTGGTGTTTTGGTTTAGATCATGGTGTAGCAGCCTGTCACAGTTGCTAGAAAATGACTCAGAAGAGCCTGAAAGAGAGAGATGCTAAATTGTTTTTGGTCACAGCTAAAGATGAACAAGCATTGGCATAGCCAATAGGTCTCGCTTTTGGGACCTTATAAGTATTTAGTTATGCAGAACAATATCCTTGGTGCAACAACATCAACTGCGGCATGGCTAAACACTTATAAGGTCCCAAAGGCGAGACCTATTGGCAATGCCAATGCTTGTTGAAGGATGCTTTGTGTCCACCAATCGTTACAAAATCCCCTTAAGTCAGAATGTGTTTTTACAAATAAAGATCAGATGACACAAAATGGACTCACATCCATAGGGTGGGTTTTGAAAAAATAACAATTGCATTCTTTTTGTTTCAAAACTGAAACTCACCCATTTCAACTCTGACTCTGTGACCTCTGCCAATAGCAGACCCATCTATCTACTGTCCTTTAATCGTGATGCAACAATAAAAGAAAATCAAGGAGGCTATAAAATTTGACCTACTCTGCCTGAAATTTGCGTCGATTTTTTTGGAATGCACCCTCTAACGCTGTGCTGTCCTTTTGCCTCGCCTACAGTACCCTCGTGCAAAGATCTTCTTGCTAGAATAACCTTTACAAAAGAAGGAGGAAATGAAAAGGAGAAAGTACATCCTCAGACACGCACACCATTTGGTATCGTAGGCTAGTACACAGTGGTACATAAAAGCAGTTTTTTAATTAGCTTGTGGATAATCCACCCATTGATTCCAAAATAACTATAGGGTGAATTTGAGGTACAGTTTCCTGGGACTCTGATTGTAGGCCAAAGGATACTAAATTGTGAATACAGAGAGTGTAGACACAGCAGTGGGTGAAATGGAGACCGCCTTGTGTTTCCTGACATTTAACTGACTGTGCAACGGCCATTTTGACATTCCCAGTCCATTGGCTGCTCGGAAAATCTGTGTTAGGATTTCTCCTATGCGTTTCTACTTTTTGGGAGGGGTTCCATATGGCCGAGCCAATCACAGAGAGCGAACTGCCTTCTCAGCTATTTGCAGGAGGCAACTGAGTGAATGGCATTGGTCAATATTTTTGAAAGAGCTGACCAGGCAGATGTGGTTAATATATGTCCCAGAAACAACATCACTTCTTCCATCACGTGGCTTTCATTCTTATTAAGTCCTTGAGATTACTTCTTCCAAATTTAGATGCAGACGATGGAGAATCTCTTGTGGCCCCTCATTAATTCGAAATTGTAAAAAAGAATACCCTTAAGTGATGCATGCGCCAATTGTTACTATTGTATCACTTGTGAAACTGCAAGATTGAAGAATGGTGACCGAATATCTGAATTGATCTTTCCCTAGCTTCCAATTATGTCCGTGCACTGTGACTTGTACAAAACGAGACCTATTGGCTATGTCAATGCTTGTTCATAGATTCTTGAGTACAGTTTAAAAATTCCCTGAGCACTTTTCAAACACTAACTTGTCTTTCTACAAATAATTTCGTATTATTTTCCCAAGAATACTAGACACCTCTAAAGATCTTTTCTCATACATGCTACTAAGCAACTCTGCATTCCTAGTGCATATGTAAAGTCAATGCTGGGTAAGCCGTGTTATGGTTGCGCCCTCCCATATCTCCACCCCCACATACAGACAATACTGTGTGTGGGGATCTGTGGCATTGAATCAGGCTTGGAAGATGGACCTATGAGTGGATGCCAAGGTTTTACACCATCTGAGAAGGTATGGAAGTAGGACCCGTGAGGAGATGCCGAAGGTGTGGAAGAAGGACCCACAATGGTTCTATGCCTTCTAAGATGGTGTGGAAGAGCGGCCCATGAGAAGATGCTGAGGTTCCATGCAATCTTGAGAGGGATTAAAGAGGGACCATGATGGGATGCAGAAGATCTGTGGCGTTCAAGAAGGCGTGGAAGAAGGATCCGTGATGGAATGCCGAGGTGCCATGCCATCTGAGATGGTGTGGAGGAAGGTCCGCAATTGGATGCTGATGTTCCGTGGCATCCAAAATCACATGGAAGAAGGACCCATGAGGGGATCCCGAGGTTTCATGGCACCTGAGAAGGTGTGGAAGAGGGACCATGATGGGATGCAAAGGATCTTTGGTGTTCAAGAAGACGTAGAAGGACATATGAGGGGGTGCCAAGAGTATGAAGGAAGGACCCATGAGGGGATGCAGAAGGTGTGGAAGGACACATGACGAGGTTCCATGCCGTCTTAGAAGGTGTGGAAGAGGGACCCATGTCTGCCCTGTGCAGACGCTCTGGAGTGATACTAACAGCCTGAGTAATTAAGAGCTCAGGTTTAGATGGATTGAATTAAAAAAAATTAGACGACTTCCACTTAGTATAACTAGTGATAACGTGTCTGGCCTAGGCCTAAAATTTGGTATTTTAATAATACATGTATGAACACTTCATCACTCTGAAAATTAAAATATATGTAATGTGTGCTGTCAAATAGTTTCCCAATTATATTTTTCCAACCCACGCCATGAGTATTTTTTAACTCAAACATTGAGGACATGAATACAGGGCTCCTCCTGTACACATGTGTTAAGCAGGGCTCAGAAGAGAAAGGGACGCTTCAGGAGAATCTAGAATCACGGAAAGCCACAAAGGCTCCTTCGTATTCATGTCAGCCAGCTAGCTGCTCAATCATAAGATATCAAAAAGAATAACTGGTCGACAGAATGCAGAACAATGTCATACATTCACCCCAGTACAGAGATCTGGCCGTAAATCAATCGTTTTTTTGCTCACCATGTCATTCCAGTTTGCACCCAGCCATATGCAAATCAGTCTTGATCCTGCGCCAAATGGGAACATTCCAGCCCAAACTGTCTAGCCAGGTCCTCCCTGGTCTGGAAACAAGCATCCTAGGACCAGTTATGGGGTTTCACCCTTAATCAGCAAGGATAGCTTGATTTCAGTGGCATGGAGAGCACGGGACCCACGTCTGGGCATACCCGTCCCACTCGGGGTGACAAAAGCAAAAAGAACAAGCATTTGCAATGCAATAGGTCTCGCATTTGCAAAAGTTTGAGCCATTGGCATTGTAAATGACTAACCCTTCATCCATGTGTTGGTTTTGAAAACAGATAAATAAATGCCATTGTCATTTACAAAGCCAATAGCCTAAACTCTGGCATTGTAAATGACGATGCCTTTCATCCATGTGTTTTAAAAATAAATATAAATAAAATATAAATAAAACGCATTGGCATTTACAATACCAATAGCTCAAACTTGTGTAAATACTCTTGTAAGTACCAAAAATACTCGATCTCTGATCAGCAATTGATGCTTCTGCTTTTCAAACTTAAAAACATATGTTGTATTAGAAACACCTTAAACAAATGTAATGCAAAAATGTCCCTTTTGAAAATATGTCGTCCATACATAAATAGTATTTTATAGGATAAGGAATTAATGCACAGTCTGTGAAGCACTAGATATAAAGGGGCTTCCAGTGCAGAGAAAAACACACAGTCCTGTTTCCCCAGCCTGCAACCTCTAACAACCACCAACAACAGACATAGTAGAATTATTTTGTGATGTCTTCTGCGACTTTGCACTGCTCAGTGAAATATCTCACTGGATTAGGTAGGTCACTAAATCTACAACAAGTGCTCCTTTAAATGTCCTGTAATTTATATGCGTGGATACAGCTGAAGTATACTGGCCCGTCCTACACAACCACTGCCCCTGTGGCAAGTAGAATTTGTGCATTTTTGTGTAGCACCAACTTTAAACGGGCTTGCATAAAACATTATGAGTGACACTATCTTACGAGCAAAATCAAGCAATATAGACAAGGTAAACATATATGAATAATAGAAATTACACCTATTTGAGCAACAAGAAACTCTAAGATATTAAAACTGCTGTAAGTAAGCACCAGAAATGCAAGGGCACAAACCTTGCCTGCTGCCTGGAGGTTGTGCATCGCTGCAGCCAGGCCCCACTAGATCTTACTAATGAACTTTCTCGAGCAATTCCACTGTGGCGTTGACCAGCTGCACACCGATCTTAGAGCATTGTGTCAAGAATCCACAACTGGGTGTCAATGGTGGCTGCAATTGGGAGGCCACCGGTGAAGCTCAGCAGGGGGGGGGCAGGCTGGCATGTCCTGAAAGTGCTGTGTTGCGTGGCTCCACTTGTTTGTGCAGCTAACTGCTAGTTAACTTTACAATCAGGTTATGCTGTCCTCTGCAGTCCGCCTGGCCCAATCATGTCAGCCTGCCGTGTGGGGCCCGAACGCCACACATGTTAGATGTTGCTGTGCATTCACTATTGGTCGGGCTCAAGACAGCAGTAAAGAACCAGCCCAGTTACAGGAAACATCAGCGACAGTTTGATATTTAATCAATTAATTTACGGAAATTGCAGTCTGTTCGTCATATTCGAAATGTAAGTTACGAGCCTCCGAATACAAAGTTGCCTGGCTAATTTAGGCCTGCATGGCACACTCTGTGAGGTCTGTCATGGGATATAGTGGGGAAGATGCATTGAGGCAGCAAACAAAAAAAAACTCACCGCCGCAGCTCGGCTTGAACAGGAAGCCAGGCAACCTGTGTTGGGGCGGGGCCGCAAAAAGACAGGAAGCAGACGGGAGCCTACCCCGCGCTCCTGTGCTGAAGCGCTCCTGTGCCCGTCAGCTGGAAGATTTGCGTGTCAGCTAGCGGGGCTCCCGTGCTCGTGTAGAGCCCCGCCTGCTGCTGAGAATGACCTGCTGCCTGCCGAGGGAGAGAGGGACACACGAAAAGAACTCGGTGAGTGGGGTGTGAGGGGGGGGGGGATGTGTGCACCCGTGCGTGTCTGTGTGTGTGCGCGCGAGTGTGTCTGTGTGTGTGTGTGTGTGTGCGAGTGTGTCTGTGTGTGTGTGTGTGTGTGTGTGTGTTTGTGCGCGTGTGTGCGCGTGTCTGTGTGTATGTATGTATGCATGCATGCGTGCGTGTGTAAAAAGAGCCCGATGACTGGTGGGGGAATGGAAAGTGAAAGTAACCAGAGCACGTGTATTTCAGTCTGTGTGGTGTGGGGGCTGGCTGTGTGCGCACGGGAATATGGGCACGGCGCCATGCACGCCCACGAGGAGGAATCTGAGACAGCGAGGCGCGTGGGCGATCGCTGTCTCACATTCCCCCAAACACGCCAACAAAAGGTCCTCCTGCTCATGCCTAATCACTGCTCCTGCCCCGTCACCACTCCTGCCCCGTCACTTCGCCTGCACCGTCACCTCAACTTTCCTGTCGCCTCTCCTGTCCCGTCACTTCTCCTGCCAGTTACTTCCCGTTACTTCTCCTGCCCCATTACCTCTCCTTTCCTGTCGCCTCTCCTGTCCCGTCACTGCTCCTGCCCCGTCACCTCTCCTGCCCCGTCGTCTCTCCTGCCCCGTCGTCTCTCCGACACTCTCACTTTTCCTGCCCCATTACATCTCCTGCCTGTTACTTCTCTTGCCCGGTCACCTCTCCAGCCCCCTCAACTCTCCTTTCCTTTCGACTCTTCTGCCCCGTCATTGCTCCTGTCCCGTCATTGCTCCTGTCCCGTCATTGCTCCTGTCCCGTCATTGCTCCTGTCCCGTCATTGCTCCTGTCCCGTCACCTCTTCTGTCCCGTCACTGCTCCTGACGTCACCTCTCCTGCCCTATCACTTCTCCTGCCTGTTACTTCTCCTGACAATGACATCTTCCCTGCCCCATCACCTCTCCTTTCCTGTCACCTCTTCTGTCCCGTCACTGCTCCTGACCGTCACCTCTCCTGCCCTATCACTTCTCCTGCCTGTTACTTCTCCTGCCCGGTCATCTTCCTTGCCCCGGTCATCTTCCCTGCCCCATCACCTCTCTTTTCCTGTCGCCTCTTTTGTCCCGTCACTGCTCCTGCCCTGTTCACTCTGTGTACAACATTGACAAATTACACAAGGGGGCAATGTCCCCACAGCCCTCTGGTTAGGGCATGGGTACTCACAAACTTTCTCTTGGGGGCCAAATTTACAGTGTGGTTCTTGCGCGGGTGTCAGGGCGCTTTAACAACAGATTTACGAGCTATGTTTGATGCGTTCAGTCATATGCTTGCTCTCACCTTGCACTGTAGCTCCTCGCCCATGGACGCGAGCCAGCCTCTACGGCTGGTGGCACACCAGGGATCGGCGACACTGAAGAAGGACTCCAATTTCGGTTTGGAGGGAAACGCTGCACTCGCAGCCATCTTGACAAGAGAACTTTGGCTGCTCGTTTGCAGCTGAAACAACGTTTCATCTCCTTTATTTCAATTAATGTGACATAACGACAAAGAAATGCATTTTTTACGTCCGTTAGAGGATGATGTATAGCTATAAAATAAAAATGTAGCGATTTAAAGGACTGGTTTACGCGCCTTTCTGTGACTATTTTTAAATCCTATTAAGAACTTAAAACAGGACTGTTTGCAAACTCCGTAAAAAGCCTTTTTTGCTCCAAGAGGATTTTCCGTAATGCTGCGGCCCTAACGTAGCGCCTGACTGGCTGCCTGCACCAGCTAGAAAATGTAACCGTCAGTGCTCGAAATAGGCAAGAAAAAAAACAAACACTGTTTACTGACCAGCACCGCCTCACCCCCAGAACCTCCATCTCCGAGGACTCCCAACAAAATGACGGCACATACGCAAAAAAAAAAAACGTGGCGGAAACAGGATACTAAATCCCGCCCCTCCAGGACTCCCTGACCTGCCTCATGGTTGCCAAGGCGAGAAGAAATATTGTTGTGATACCGTAAGGCAGGTCATGGAGTCCTCGAGAGGCGGTATCCAGAGCAGACAAATCTGCAAAACAGGAGCTTTTTCCAATGGCAGGCCTCCGTTTCGAGAGGCCTGCCAATGGAAAAAAGGGGCGTGGCTTCGTGCCGTATTGAAAACCCCTCCTGACAATATATCTTTGCCTGCTACAGCGCATGCGCTGCTAGCAGGCTTCCACCTAAAAAGGAGGTAGTCTCAAGTCTTGTCCAAGATCCAGGTTCTCCATGTTCTCCATTTCATCATTCTTCAGAGAAAAAGCATAAGAAGAAGCCGCATCAGGAGTCTTTTTTTAAAATCTTTTTTTTTAAGTTTGTTAATTTGCATTTTCCAATGAAACAACATACAGAGGGGAAAAAAAAGAAAGGAACAGTCAGACAGAATCATAGTTTACATATTCTGCGGTAGCACAAGGAACACATATCGATCAATATGAATATCCCCAGTGGCTAGTACATGTCTAACAGGTAACCCATGGTATGCAGCCATATCCACACCGCTGGCCGCGACCCAACAGCAATCGCCATAAACACGCAGTGACTACCATCATGCACAGTGGTTCCGTACAACCTAGTATATATCAGGATGCAGCATTAATTAAGTCCTTTGGCCCAACGATACCTGTGGTGTCTGTGGGGGCGAATTGTTTGGCTCCTGTAAACGCTGCAGGTACGCTAGCAAGGGTTGCCAAATGTCCACCGGTCTAGAGGCGGGCGGCTGCAATTGAGCATATGTATCGCTGGTGGTGTTGCAATATGTCAAGCTGTGCAACCATGTGTGAAATGTAGGGCTAACTTTACCTGCCCAACTAAGGGCCACCTCGCGTTCGGCTAACAGAAGTGCTATTGCTACAAAACTACGTCGGGACTTGGAGAGGTCAAGGACATACCCCAATAGGGCAAGGAGAGGTGATGTAGGGCAAGGAGAGGTGATGGAGCTATGTCAATGTCTACCATCTTAGATATCTCACTGAAGATTGATGTCCAATAAACCTCCAACTTGAGACATGTCCACGTCATGTGAGCAAAGTCTGCATGCGGGGCCTTACATTTCGGGCAGGCGTCAGACCGCGCTGGGTCAATGCGGTGTAGTTTACTGGGGGTGAGATATACATGCCGCAGAAACTTGAAATGCAACAGTTTGACTGTGGTTCGGCAATACTTTCCGTGTTTGCTCACAGGAACCCTGCCATTGAAAGTCAGTTAAAGGGTGTCCAAGATCGCCCTCCCAGGCAGCCCTCACCGCCGTGTCTCTACTCTGGACCAGTCCTATATCCCCCTTGTACAGTCTAGCAACCAAGTGATTCCCATCACCTCCGCTAATGACCTCAGTCAGAGAAAATTCAGTGGGCGCCAATGGGTAGCTCTCAATGCAGGCACGGAGCGCCTTCTGTATACGCAGGAGCACAAAATGGTCTAACAACGTGGCCTCCCGGAGTCGAGGGTCCTCCGTGCACGAGAATGTACCCCCAGGGAAGAAGTCCCCAAAGGTACGTAGCCTAAATTTAGATACTGTATGTTTGACTAGCGCCTCCTGCAGCATAGGTATCCAACTGTTACCGGCCAAGTGTAGTGTGTAAGTACAGGGCGCTCATGCCAGTCAACCTTCGCCAACTTGCGCCAAACCCAGCTTGCGGTGGAGAGCGTTTGAATATCACGCGGATCTCGAGGGAAGCCGCTCGGCAGCAAAGTGTGAAGCGGATCCAGGAGTGCCATCGCCCTATCTCTTTACTCCCAGCCCCTGCGAAAATGTTAGAGGCCCATCTAAATAACTATCCGAGTGCCTTCTTGGAGAACTCCAGCCTTCTTGACCCCTCTCAACACGGTTTTGGGAAGGCTCATAGCTCCGAGTCCGCCCTTACAGTTGTCACTAATAACATCTGCGTGAAGGTCGACAGTGGCCAGACTACACTTCTGGTCCTGCTCGACCTCACAGCCACATTTGACACCCTGTCCCCCTCCATCTTGGCCATGTGCCTTATGGAGATTGGAGTGGACGGACCGGCGCTTAGCCTCTTAACATCTTTCCTTGATCACCGTGAACAGAGGGTCAAGCTGGGTGAGTTTCTTTCCCCAGTCAAGCCTGTGCAGTGTGGTGTGCCTCAGGGCTCGTCCCTGGGCCGTGACCCCTTTAGCCAGGCTTGTAAGATCTTTCTATCCTATGCCGATGACACTCAGATCATGGTCTCCCTTTCGCAAACTGTGGACTTCACGGCCAAAAATTTCAGGAACTGCATGGAAGCAGTTGCAGGCTGGATGGTGAGGAACTTCCTCAAATTAAATGGGGAGAAAACAGAGGTGCTCATCTTTGGAGGCAAGCAGGAGATCTGGTCGATCGACTGGTGGCCTCCTGCTCTCGGAGCCTGTCCCACGCCCTCTGTCTGCCCGGAACTTGGGTGTAATCTTCGACACCAAGCTCTCCTTTGATAAACAGGTTAGCAGGACTGCATCAACCTGCTGTGGTGTCCTTAGAACCTTGAGGAAAATAGTGCATTATCTCTCCACCGAAGCTTGTAAACAGGTCACGGTGGCCCTTATATCCTCTAGGCTAGACTACTGCAAAGCGCTATATTTAGGAATCAATAAACGGCTTGTCCAACGTCTCCAAGTAGTGCATAATGCAGCAGCAAGGTTTGTTGATGCCCCGAGGCTCTCATCTGGCTCCTCCATTAGGAAAAACCTGCACTGGCTCCCCATGCAGGCTAGTATTGAGTTTAAGGTTCTCTGCCTCACCCACCGTGCCCTTCACGGTTCTGCGGCGGAAGACATTAGATCTCTTGTGTCCTTCTACGCCCCTGGCAGGGCACTTCGCTCAGTCAATAAAAGCCTTCTTTCTTCTTTCTGTGCCAAGAATCACTAAAGCAAGGTGGGGTGAGAGGGCCTTTTTCTCTCTCGCCCCTAGGATCTGGAACTCCCTTCCGCCTGAGATTAAGGACCAACCCTCCCACCCTATCTTCCGAAAGACCTTGAAGACCTGGCTTTTCAGGGAGGCCTATCTATAGCCGGCGCACTTCCCCTCTCTCCATACAGCATCTCCATCCTTTAGCACCTTGACGCCCATGGGCATAGTTGCGCTATATAAATCCCCATTCAATTCAATTCAATTCAATTCAGTTCCGCCTCAGGCCGATAGTATGGCATATGAATGTCCGTATTATTCCTGTGCTGAGCAAAACTGGCCTGGGCGAGTAAATGTGCAAGTTCGGTACGCCGAATCCACCCCTCTCATATGGTAGCACCAAGGTGTCCCATCCAACTCGAGGCTGTCTCCCACCCCACACCAACCTCCCAAGCAAAGTGCGCATTCTGGAAAAAAAAGTGTTCTAGAGAGGGATTGGAATGTTCGGAAAAAAATACAAAAACTGCAGCAACACCACCATTTTTATTATGGCTAATCGGCCTGCCATGGACAGGGGGAGTCGCAACCACCGTTCTACGTTGCTTTCGAGCCTCTCGACCGCCGGCCCATAATTCAACTGCAAGACACTGTCCCGGTCCCTATGGATATAGATACTTGACTGAGTCGTCGCACCAAGTCAATGGGTAGTCCCCCGTTCTGGCGCAAACCGCGTTGGTCAGCGGGAGCACCTCTGATTTACCCTAATTGATGTGTTACCCTGGCAGGGTGCCATATCTAGTAACTTCGTCAAGCACCAGTGGTAGATTTTCATCAGGGCGCCGCACATGCAATATTATGTCATCGGCATAGAGTGTGAGCAACAGCGGTGCCGTCTTGAATTGTAAGCCACAGTGGCTGTGCTTACTCTGTAAATGGCGCACCAACGGGTCTAGTGCAAATATAAAAAGGAGGGCGGAGAGGGGGCATCCCTGCCGCGTCCCACGGGTGAGAGGCAATGCCCTAGTCCGTGTGTCGTTGAGGCGGATGCAGGCCGTCGGCTGGGTGTACAACAGTCTGATCACCGCCAAAAAACGTTCAGGGATCCCCAAGGTGTGCATGGTTGCATATAGGAATGGTCATTCCAGTGAGTCGAACGCCATTTCGACGTCCAACAGCACCGCTGCAGCTGGTAAAGTTGGCTCAAGTCTATTTAGGGTGGTGAACGGCGTGCGTGTGTTCAGGGCCATGGATTTGTGCGGAATAAAGCCCGACTGCGCCAGGGAGATGTGTTGCTCAATAATCAATGCAAGCCTGATGGGCAATTGCTTTAGCAAAGATTTTATTGTCAAAGTTCAACAGTGACAAGGGCCTGTATGAGGAGCATTTCAAATGGTCTTAACCGGGTTTATGTATTAAAATTATGACGGCTTCCCTTAAAGTAGGCGGAAGGATCCCCTTGTCTACTGCCTCCTGGAAAACATCAATAAATGCGGGACTAACAGATCTTTATACTTTTTATAGAAACAGCCCGTAAAGCCGTCCAACCCAGGCGCTTTGGCACCATCAAGCGCGTCAATGGCGTCCGAAATCTCCCCCTCTGTGAAGGGTGCAGCTAGGAACTCCTGATGTACCTTACCCAACCAGGAGAGGGTAACCTCATCAAGGTACTCCCGGTAGTCGAATCAGTCCCAGAGGTGTATAGTTCCATATAGTATTTCAGCACCTCACACAACAACCTGACATTCCCTGTTATCCGCTCCCCGGAGTCCCTAGTCAATGCAGCTATGTATGTGGGTTTACGAGTGTGCTGCAACAGCTGTGCCAGTGTCTTGCCGGGCCGTTCTCCCTCCCCGTACCTACAAGCTATGGCATTTACCCAGAAAGTTGGCATCTCTGTCCGCGGCTTCATTAAGCTCAGCTAGCAGAGAAACTCGCATAAGCGTATCAGGGGAGTCTGGTGCCTGTGGGCTATTATCGAGGTCCCGAAGTTTGGTCTCTACATGCGCAAGCGTTAGCGAAGCGACCTGAGCACACCAGCATGTTTGGAAATGCAGATACCCCTAGCCTATGCCTTAAACGACTCCCAGAAGGTGGCCCTGGAGTCAACGGTACTCACATTCAGTTGGAAGTATCTAACAATAGCTTCTCCCAGTTCAGTTACAAAAACAGAGTCTGGTAGGGCCATTTCTGGAATCTGCCAAGTTCGCCCCCCACACCCCCCCAGCTCTTGGAATCTGCAATTCTACCAGCACCAGGAAATGGTCGGACAATGTACGTAGCAAACGCTTAACATCCTTGAGCCAAAGTAACTCGGCAGCCGGAAGGCACCAATAGTCAAGGTGTGTCCAAGTGTGATGGGGTGCAGAATAGTGTGTGTATCCTAAGTCGCTGCCAGAGTGGTGGTGCCAGGCATCCACCAGATCCAATTGTTCGAGTACACCCCACAGGGTGCGCCGCACGCGTGGATTAGTGGCTGAGGTGCATTAAGTACTACCCAGCTCCTGGCAAGTTAAAATCGCCTCCCATGTATACATAGTCCGCCCCCATGCGAAGGATATGTGAATAAACATTGTTAAAAAACTCAGGGTCCTCAACATTTTGGGCATATACGTTAACAAAAAACACAGAGTGCTCCAGCATGCAGCCCTTAACCAACACATATCTCCCGCCCTCATCCCTGTATACCTCCTCCTCCCCATGAAAGGGCAGTCTTTTGTGGATGAGCATAGCCACTCCTCGGGCACAAGCTCTATAACCAGCAAAATATCTATGGGACCCCCAGGCAGCAGCAACCAATGGGGTGGCATTCTTAGTCAGGTGGATCTCCTGCAGGAAGGCAACATCTACCTGGTGGCTCTGTAAATGTATCAGTAGCTTACATTTGTGGGCGTTAAGACCTCAAACATTCCAAGATATCGGAGACATATCAGCCTCTGCCAGAACTTTACCAGCCATAGTCCAATGCAAAGAGAATAATTGACAGTCCTATTCGCACAATAGGTGTGCTAAACCACAAAGTGTACACAATACCTCATATACCACGCAAAACCTCATATACCACGCACATTTGAACAACTGTACCAAACCCCACCCGCCCATCTGCCCCAGCAAATGTGGGGGAAAACCCCATCCCACAGCGCAACTCCCCGATGTGACTGCAAACTGAAAACCAAAACAATGAACCCCCAAGGAAACAATGAGATGTGCATCCGCACGTGGTGTCATATGGTTACTGCGTTTCTATATATTGTGTTAAGTTAGCATGAGTTTATTAAATGTTTAAATAACATATTTTCCTTCGGCTTCAGTTTGCACACGACACATAATTGTTATTGTAGCTTTCAACCTAGACGAAAGATGTGATTTATTTGAGAATAATATGTTATTGCTCTGATATCAATTGTGCTTTGTACACTTGGTACCACTGTCTGCACACTGAGAACTGCACCCTCTAAGAATAACCTAACACAAGGTTGCTGGGAGGCCTGATCCTCGCACCACATTAGACATAACACAAATAATGTTGCTGCCAACATTGGGCTTTACGCGTGTTTAAGATAGTTACAGGGAATGAATCAACACACTTGATGCTTCGCATGCAGAGAGCTGGTAGCTGATGATGTGATCTTCTCCTACTGACATTTAGAGGTATGGCCCCGCCCTGCTAAAAACCCAAATGAGACCTTCTTAGATATAATATAATATGCTAAATAGGGTGCGCGAAATATAGGTGATACAGATTTCTATAGATTTTGCATTATAATATGCTATCACCTTTTGCTTACTATGGATTAGTGACTATGCTGATAACTCTGATTTTTATAATATGTATTCTGGTATTATATAAGATACTGCGTTTGAGAACCTTGCATTGAAAAATAAATATTTCAAACTTGCACATGTGTTCTTTTACTCCCTGTTGTGGTTTGAAATGATTATAGAGCGAAAGAGTGTTCATGTGTTCCACGATACCAGAGGTAACCTAAGATCATGTTCTGGTTTGTCTAAGTCATTGGTCAGTTTGTTGTGACCAATGAGACACTGTAGCTAGCTCGGTAAGGGGATTTCTGACACTGAGGTGAGTTTTGGGTCATCCTAATTCACTGAGGTTCTAGATCTCTATGCACAGTTCTGTGGGAGAACGGAAACCCTGCGACATGGCGCCCAACGTGGGGCGACTTATTACATGACACTCGAGTAGTATATCATTCAAACCTTAACCCCTTCATTCCCGTTTCCGGAAAACGGTGGTGTCGGACAACCTACCTATTTTTTAAATAGGTCTTTTCAAGCTTGAATTAATCTAAAACGGTTTCCTTGAATTACTACCCAGTTGTGCTACAAAGTATTCTTTGTTTTTTCATTTTCCTGTGCTGACATGGCACAAGCCGTGGACATCCCGCAGCATAGTCGCATTGCGGTGCGTGACCACTTGCAGGCTTTTAATGTTCCTGTGGAAGGCTTGGCTGTGGTTCTGGTAGTGAGTGCGGAACGTGCTTACCCGTACAAACTCTTTTATTCGTGGATAACTTTTCCGGCAGTGGACGCTAATTCTGGGGTGTTCCACTCGTACACTGCCTCAGCTGTACCGGCTGCGTATGCTCCGTACAGGGCACTGGAGGTTCCTATTGATGTTTGGCAGCATGGAGTTTGGTTTGGTGGCGCCCTACCCCATTCTTTAACGGCTCCGAGGTTGGGTCCTTTGCCCATTCCGGGCACTAATTGGCCCGCTTTGGCTGGATTCACTCCTCACCCTAATCGCGCCACTGGTAACGTGGCTGATCTGCGGCGACTTCATGAGGTCGCAGTGTCAGTGATTAGAGCGCTTGTTCATTACACAAGCCGTAACGTTCAGGACGCAGCCCCTAGGGGTGCGCAGCTTCGAGCAGAACAGGCTGGTTTGAAAATCAGTCCTGTCATGGTGAATTCCGTAATGGGCAAGAAGCCCCAGGATAAGGATGATTTTCCTTTCTGGCTTGCCGAGAAATTCGACCAGCTGGAGGCTGTGTTTCCTAATACGAATCCTGGTGAAAAACACCGGATTCTTACACTTAGTTTACCGAAAGATTTGGCCCCTGAACTTGTTGACTGTGAGACCTGGGGTAAGACTTTTGCAGGGGTCTATTCGAGGTGCTATGGCACCCCGTCTGTGACCAACCTGTCTGCGGTCCTTAAACGTGTTCAAGATCACGGACCGGAGTCGGCGGTTGAGTTGGGTATGCGCCTGTGTGGCACCTTTGATATAGTTTGCGATCTGATCCTTGCGAATGTCAAGGGGGATGCAGTGAACTTTCAGGTGGCTATCGCTGTGGCGTTAATTCCCGATGCCGAGAAACCCCGTCAGTTAGCAAGGATAATTGTGGCGGCTTATAAAACGGTTGGCCGCAATGCAAAGGGTCTTAAGACTTTTTCTGATAAAGAGAAAAGCAGCCACAGGGACAGTCTTCGGAAACGAGTGGTCGACCCACGTCCAAGAAACAGAATTGGCCAAAAAAGCAGAATCAGGGTAAGCAACAACACACAGGTTTCTGGTCCTGCGTCTCCGTTGCCTGCGCAGTCGGATCGAGTTTATGATTTGCGCGATCACGCGATGATTAAATCACCTGAAAGGTTTCAGGCTTCTGACCAACGCTCTCCTCGTTCCTTTCAGGACTCATCGGCTCCGTCAACCGGTGGTGGAGGGGGCGGCAGGGGCCGGGGTGGCCAGCAAGGACGTGGTCCGCCCCGCCCGTGTAACGGTGGAGATCAGCAGGAAGGCACTACGCCCAAGAGACCACAGTTTGCCACGAAGAAAGTCGCCGCCTTGACAGCGCATCGATATGCCCCAGATAGTGAGAACGCGGCTTCGGAATCTGACGTGGGCTCTGACCTTGCTGGACAGCGCGGCGGAGATTACCATAGTGAGAGAGGCCCTCCGTCCACTGTTGAAGGTGACAGCGACTGACACTTATGTTGTGTTGAAGTGGCTGATATGCATGTTGCTCCCCCTGAAAGACTTTTTGAAATTGTCCTGTTAATTGAAGGTGACATGCAGCGAACTGTAAAAGGTTTTTTTTGGGAAAATCTTTCGTCTACGTATGACATTTTGCTTTCGGAGGCTGATTGGCCCCCACCTTTTGTTCTCGCAGCCCCGCGAGGGGAGGAGGTGATCCTCCCCAGTTTCGCGCACACTGTATCGAGAGTGGAAGCGCTGCATTTTGCAGAAGAATGGGCTCTGGCGCTTGCGCCGGCTGTGTACCGCAATCAGTGTGGCTGGGATAAATTGTCTCCGAGCCACGAGATTCCGTTGCGGTCTCAGCCGCAGCCTCAACCTCAATATCCCATACGGCGTGAAGCAAAAGCTTCAGTCGCGGCTATCCTTGAACAATTGGAATATCAAGGTGTAATTGAAACGTGTGTGTCACCAATGAAGAACCCCCTTTTTACTGTGAACAAGCCGGACGGCTCATATCGTTTGGTTTTGGATTATAGGCATTTAAACTCGCATTGCCGTAACTGCGCAGTACAGAATACTCATGGCTCTGCTTTAGTGAATAGTCTTGAGCGTAAACGGTTCAAAACCACGCTTGACATTTCCAATGGTTTTTATGCCCATAGATTAGATGGTCTAAGTTCCCAATGGACCAGCTTTACTTGCGGCGGTGTGCAAAAAATGTTTCGACGTCTCCCGATGGGCTATAAGAATAGTCCTGGAGTTTTTTCCGCGTGCATAGTCTCTCTTTTGGAGGGGATCGACCCAGTTGCTTGTTCGTATGTGGATGACATTTATCTCACAGACGACGATCTTTGGGAGCATCTGTGTCGAGTTAATAGCATAATTTGTAACTTTGCAGACATAGGTTACAAGTTTAACTTTGCAAAATCGCACTTTGCAGAGTACACAAATGTTTCTCGGCTACGAGCTTAACAACGAGGGAAAGGGGTTGGCACCTCACTTCCTGGAGAAATGCGCACAGTTGCGTTCTCCGACAACACTGAAAAAATTGCAATCTTTACTGGGCTTTTTGAATTTCGGGAGGACTTACATTCCAGAATATGCCCAGCGTATCAAGCCTTTGTATGCTTTGATACAACCATCTTTTTCCAAATCATGCTGGCTGCCTGAGCATTCAGCCATTCTGCAGTCTTTGCAGGCTGATTTGCTCGCTTCTGAATACTTACAGACTCGTGATAACCAGACCAACCTGGTGATAAGAATTATCCCTGGGACGGTGGGTTTCACGTACCTGACTTTTAATGAAGGAGATACAGTACCTATTGCTTACAAGTCACACTTGTACACTTCGGCTGAACTGCGTTTTTCCACTGTGGAGAAAGTTTTAACGGCTGTACAGATGGCAATTCTTAAGGAACGTGCCCTGTCGCAAGGAAAACGCATATTCGTTGTTACCCCGTGTCCTGCCTTGGAGGCAGTTACGAAAGCCAGTGTACCAAATTCCAAAGCTTTGCACCCTAGGTGGATTCAGTGGGCTGCATCCTTGACATCCCAGGATGTCACGTTTATTTTTGACGCCACTTTACGGTCGCAGGAGTATTTACAGTATGAATTTGTTCATCCTGCTCCTTTAGCAATGCCTCCGTTGGAGGATTTCCATTGCATCATTTACACTGATAGTTCGGCGCAGGTTGCGCATGGCTCTAAACATGCC
Organism: Lissotriton vulgaris; assembly: GCF_964263255.1. Classification (NCBI taxonomy): domain Eukaryota; kingdom Metazoa; phylum Chordata; class Amphibia; order Caudata; family Salamandridae; genus Lissotriton; species Lissotriton vulgaris. Next base: position 29,637 of record NW_028244694.1, read on the forward strand.
TACGTTTCCGCATGCGCCATTGTGGTCGGTGCCATGGTGAACGATGAGTTCAAGTCCAGTGTCGTGCACACGCAGATGCTTGGGGACTGCTCCGCACAATTAGCAGAGCTTCGTGCTCTGATGCTTGCATTGGATGGTGCAATGAGCAAGGGTCTGAGCTGGGATGGGGCAGTGAGATAAATAACGGTGATGGATCAAGCCCTGATCTTTGGACTGGGTAAGAGTGGTCTGTTTAACTCGGACACTCTGTTCATCACCACCCCCTTTTCTAAATTGTTTTTGGCCACTATAGGTGTGGCAGGGTATACTCAGACATGAGTCCCTTTCTCACTGCTCCATCAGGATTCAAGCAAGCCGGGCCGAAGAAGGCTGAAATGCCAGAAACCGGTCCCCGGTAGCTTGTCTCCTTTCTGGTGAAGAATTGGCTTGGTAGTTTAGTCTGCCCTGTTCCCATGATGCACTGGGCCAGGGACAGACTGATTTGCATATAGCCAGGTTCTGAGCTGGGATGGGGCAGTGAGATAAATAACGGTGATGGATCAAGCCCTGATCTTTGGACTGGGTAAGAGTGGTCTGTTTAACTCAGACACTCTGTTCATCACCACCCCCTTTTCTAAATCGTTTTTGGCCACTATAGGTGTGGCAGGGTATACTCAGACATGAGTCCCTTTCTCACTGCTCCATCAGGATTCAAGCAAGCCGGGCCGAAGAAGGCTGAAATGCCAGAAACCGGTCCCGGTAGCTTGTCTCCTTTCTGGTGAAGAATTGGCTTGGTAGTTTAGTCTGCCCTGTTCCCATGATGCACTGGGCCAGGGACAGACTGATTTGCATATAGCCAGGTTCTGAGCTGGGATGGGGCAGTGAGATAAATAACGGTGATGGATCAAGCCCTGATCTTTGGACTGGGTAAGAGTGGTCTGTTTAACTCAGACACTCTGTTCATCACCACCCCCTTTTCTAAAAAGATCTTTCACACGGCACAACCCTGCCAATCCGGGTGGGAAAGTTCTCGGGACCACACCGCCAGTGTCAGCAAATATTACCCCGCAGGGGGGTGAGGCGCGAAAGCAGGATATATGTCAGGATCTTCAAGCGACAGGCGGAGGTCGACGGAGCCGAGAGCTTATGCGGCCATCTTCGTTCGTCGCTAGGCTCCTCCCCCTTCCAGTCCTTTATTAAATACTATTCCTGTTACTAACATTGATGAGCTGAACTACACCTATCCTGCTGATTTATCAATGCCAGATTTGCAGACTCGTTTGGCCGACCAGTCCAGATTCTGTTTTGACTCGGTTTCGGAACTTTCAAAGAAACCCTCCACTATTGCGAAATATGCCACTTTATTTAAAAAACATTTTTTAATTCCCCCTTGGACATACATTTGGTTGATTCTATTTTAATTTTATCTTTTTATGTCAATTGGTTTTGTGTTTTATTTTTTCCGCCTGATCGATGGCCATTATGTCAAAGAAAGAACAGGAATTCGGTACCTTAATGGAACATTGGCCCCTCTTTCCTCCTCACATTCAGCACACAGACTGAAACGAGACTTGAATACAGTCAACATTACTGCTTGGCCTGTCCTTGATGGGATTGTGTGGGATGCGGTTAGATTTCAAATACATGGCCCCACTGAAGTGATTAATGTTCCGAATGTGCTTAGAGTAAACATGGGGGATGTGATTAAACAAGATATACGTTCTGATGATTGGGATATTCAGGCCGTAGAAGCATTATTCTCTGATTTAAAATATTATGCAGCTTTTGATGATGAGGACTTATATTTAGATTCTGTTAATTATGGTGATTTGTTTTGCTTCCAACATTATGGTAATCATTTTTTGCATAAGACGAATTCCAGGAGGGTTGCTGTGAATTACACACAGTGGGAACACTGCCCAGCTCCATTAATAGGAAGCTCCAGTACATTTCTGAAAAAATACACTTATTTTACAGACTTTAATCAATCGAATCCTGAGTCATTTTACTTCAGAATGACACAAAAGTCCATGTCCAAAGTTAGACTTACCGATACAAAGTTGCTGTATTCGAAGTCCTTTCTAGACAAATTGGCTGTAGATGGCTACGAGTTCTGGAAGGGAATAATTGACCTTAAATCGGTTTGGGGTACCAAAGATTGGCAGGTACAAGGCACTGAGGCTTTGCACCGTGCATGTCTCATCCCGAATCCCATTTTGTTTCTAAATTCTACTATTTCCCAAACATGCTTTGGATTGGCTACTTCTAAAAAATTAAATACACCAATTATCCCCGAATTAGAAGAATATTCAGGTTGGGGTAATTTTTCTGATTTGTCTATTCGTGAGTTACAGTCTCTATTACACAATTCATCCTTTAATGTATCCAGTTTGGATCCAAAGGGTTGGCTGTTGTGGCAAAGAAGTGCTGATTCTTGCCAACGTCGCTTTCTGGGGTTGGCTGAAGGGTTCACACAAGTCAGACCAGATCCCCGTTTTGACACTGACTATACTGTCACCACTTACTCTGTGGGGAAACTGTGTCAGAATTGGTTACAACATTCCACCTTAGCTGCAGTTAAACTCCATCTGTCTCAGTTGACTGAAAATGTGGATTTAAATGATTTTATAAAAGGCCCGGCTAAGGGTAGATCTAAACGGTGGATTTATGCAGTTTACAATGAAATTTGGAAAATTTCTCAAATTGAGGCTGCTAAGCGCCTAAGGGCAATTGACCAAACAAATTTGGAAAAAGTACTTGCAGTTGTCGATAACAGTATTAACATGCTTTCTTCCCAAATTTACACGTTGAACAATATTGTCTCTTCTGTTGTTGACATTGTACATGATGAAGTGTCCGTATTATATCATGGTCAAAATCAATTGCGTTCTGTGATGCAGTTTGCATGGACACTACAGACTCTGAAAGCGGGTCGCGTACCTTGGAGTTACATGAACGTGTCATCACTATTTGCCCCATTTAATTTGACAGACAAGCAGCGCATGCTTTCCATACGAGATGCATCATTTTCTATGTTACACATTAAAAAATTAGAATCTTTGCCCTTTTCTGTAGCTGAGGCAGCTGCTGCTACATGGCTTATCCATGGTATTATTACTTTACCATTTGCTCTGTATAAATTTACTAATTGTATGCGATATATTGCAATAGGGCGATATGAACCACTAGGCAGTGCTTTCCTACATGAGACATGGTCTTTACCATACACATACAGATGCCTTAAGGAAGGGAAGGAAGTGAATCTGAATGGTGAAGAATGCACACAGTCGCCTGACCGTTCACTGATATGCAGACACATCCAGTTGCATGGATCTTGTAATCAGGACCGGCCTAATTTAGCCTGTGTTTTAAAAGGCACACCGGTTCCTGCAATAGTTCCCACATTCACTTTATTGACTAACGGTAGTTATTTACTTTTGAATAACGAGGAGTGTTGTGGGTTAATGGTCGGTATCGCCTATGTGGTTACTGTATCAGAACGTGTGGTGTGTTGCAAGAACGTGTTCTATCCACCCACGCATGGGAATTCAGATGTTTCCATCTGGCCGCGCATCCCAACCTTGAGAGCGGAGTTCACCGGTTTGAGCCAAATAAGAGCCCTTTTGTCTCAAAAAGAAGTGGCCCTGAGCTCGGCCCGTGAAACTTATGTCCTTCACATAGCTAACGCACGCACGGAGGTGCAGGCACTTCTAAATACTGACTTGCCGTTTCATTTCTGCGAGCTGGTTCATCAAATCTTTAATGCCTCCTCCACGTCTGGACTCGCACATTTTTTTAAATTGGTTAGCAGTGGTCTCGTGACTGCGTTTGAAAAAATATTTGGTATTATCCCTGCGTTCTTTCATTCAATATTCGCAAGTTTGTTTGGCGGATTCCCTGTTTTGCTGGCTTTGGCTGCGGGCGTTTTGGTGATATTTTGCTTTATAAAACATGGATGCCCATCCTGCGCAAGAAGCCGTCCAACAGCTCCTGATACTGTTTCATAATAGGATGCTTGATTACTATGGCACCTTGCCGCTTGCGACTTTAAGCACGGCTTTTGGATTATCATTTCGATTTTCCTATTTCACATGTGTCCAGCCTGTGTTTCATTGCCTGAGCTGTGATTTCGACTGGGCCATTGATTTGTGTCTCTGCTTAACGACTTCTCCTGATGTCGATTTTGATCAGCTGATGAGCCCCGTAGTTGCTCACGAGTTGGTTTGTTCTGGCGAAAGGGTTATGGCCGTGGCAGCGATGCATGGACTAATGGGTCAGTGGGACATACCCGCTGCGGCGCATGACTTTCTGGCACATAGCGTTCTTGAGAATCCACTGAGTTGTCCTCTGATGTTGCTAGAGGATTCGGTGCTGGAGGAGCACGTATGTTCTTTCCCATTGCTTAATTGGATGGCTGAACTGTTTTCGGATGATGACAGTGATTTCATGTTGGAAGCTGTGGCTACCTATTTTGCATATTCTATCCACCCATGAGTGGCTTTGGAGACTTTCACTATACTGGCACGTGACTTTTTAGTAATTCTGAATGGTGCCTTTTCTCTTACGGACATTCGACTTTTATATGTTCTGGGCCTATGATTTTATAATTGGCCTCAAGTTCAAGATTTTTTATATTTTTGTGTGGCCACTATAGGCATTCATACATATTTTGTATTATTAATTTTTATATACATCTACATACATTTAGCTTGGCTCAATATTGTTGAACTCTGCTTTCATGTTTTGCCTTTCTTATAGTATTGGCTTGTTTTTTTTTTGACCGTCCTCGGATCATTGGGGGGGTGTCATATGGTTACTGCGTTTCTATATATTGTGTTAAGTTAGCATGAGTTTATTAAATGTTTAAACAACATATTTTCCTTCGGCTTCAGTTTGCACACGACGCAATTGTTATTGTAGCTTTCAACCTAGACGAAAGATGTGATTTATTTGAGAATAATATGTTATTGCTCTGATATCAATTGTGCTTGGTACACTTGGTACCACTGTCTGCACACTGAGAACAGCACCCTCTAAGAATAACCTAACACAAGGTTGCTGGGAGGCCTGATCCTCGCACCACATTAGACATAACACAAATAATGTTGCTGCCAACATTGGGCTTTACGCGGGTTTAAGATAGAGTTACAGGGAATGAATCAACACACTTGATGCTTCGCATGCAGAGAGCTGGTAGCTGATGATGTGATCTTCTCCTACTGACATTTAGAGGTATGGGCCCGCCCTGCTAAAAACCCAAATGAGACCTTCTTAGATATAATATAATATGCTAAATAGGGTGCGCGAAATATAGGTGATACAGATTTCTATAGATTTTGCATTATAATATGCTATCACCTTTTGCTTACTATGGATTAGTGACTATGCTGATAACTCTGATTTTTATAAAATGTATTCTGGTATTATATAAGATACTGCGTTTGAGAACCTTGCATTGAAAAATAAATATTTCAAACTTGCACATGTGTTCTTTTACTCCCTGTTGTGGTTTGAAATGATTATAGAGCAAAAGAGTATTCATGTGTTCCACGATACCAGAGGTAACCTAAGATCATGTTCTGGTTTGTCTAAGTCATTGGTCAGTTTGTTGTGACCAATGAGATACTGTAGCTAGCTCGGTAAGTGGATTTCTGACACTGAGGTGAGTTTTGGGTCATCCTAATTCACTGAGGTTCTAGATCTCTATGCACAGTTCTGTGGGAGAACGGAAACCCTGCGACAGTGGGAGGTGGCAACACCCCGCCATAACCCCATACCATGTCATAACAGGACAACATATTTGCACATCTATGGCGGCACAACCTGTGGTGCTTCCAAGGCGTTACTATGAGGAGCTTCAACAAGAACTAGAATGTGGTGAGCCGTGCCCATGACTTCAATAGAGGAGCACAACATACAGAGCTAACTGGTACCAAACAATTCCGCACTCGCTCCTGAATTCGGAATGTCCTGAGAGTGCGATGGAGATGCGCGAGAGTTCTTCTTCGCAGCATAAGAATATTGGTGGCAAAACTCCTGAGCTTCATGGAGGGTGTCAAAAACCCAGGACCGTCCATCCACATCCACCTTTAGACGCGCATGGTACAGCATTCCGCAGTGCAGGCCAAGCTTCCGCAGTGCAGCCTTAACCCCCGCATATTTCCGGCACGACTCCTGCACCATCGCTTTTATATCAGGGAATAGGGAGATGGTGGAACCCTGCTAATTCAGTTGCCCCTTTTCTCTAGCCAACCGCAGAGCAGCATCCCTGTCCCTGAAATTCAAAAGGCGTGCTATTATAGGGCGTGGAGGACACGTTCCACAACAAATGTATCGGTGAATGAGTCCCTGCCGAAGAGGTCTGTGAGGAGTTTATCAACAAAAAGGTCCAACCTGCCCGTGTTGGTCGACTCAGCCACTCCGTAATGCGGATATTATTCCTGTGCCCCCAGGCCTCCAAATCCTCATTCTTCGTAGCTACCGTTTTTAAGGAGCCTCTCCATCCTTTCATATTATTTGGCCGTTTGAGCCACACCATTCTCCTGGTCTGAGATTCTGCTTTCTGCCACTGTCAGACGCCCCATTTGTTTATTAAACCGGGCCCCCATTGCATCTAGGTGCTGGTCAAGGGCATCAAATCTGGTGTCCAGGGCCTTGAATCCTGCCTGCAGCTCAGCCAGGAGACCCTCTGTCCCCACCGCCGCCACCGCGGGAACCTCGCCGCCCTGCGCCATGGTAGGCTGTTGCGCCGCCTTGCCAGGCCCAGAAGCTTTGAAAGGAAGTGTGCTCTGTCGGGGGTCCTTACGCCCCATGCCCCCTGTACTGGCTGCACAGTGTAAAGAGAGATGGCTAGAAGCCGTAAAACAAGATAGCCACCACAGGTATCCACCGATCACAGCGGTCTCAAATATGTAGAAGGCAGGGGCGAGGCAGGGTCGCAGCCCCCAGGGTTTGCTAACGCGTTGACAGGTACCCCGGCAGCACTCGGAGTGACCCTTGGCGGGGGAGGAAATAGGTCCGAGTCATGTGACACCAGCAAGCAGCACCCCCAAACAAACAGGCTCCACAAGCAAGCAATGACACAGTGCCAGAGATTAAGGAGCAGGGCATCCACGCAGGCCAAACACAGGGCGAGGCACCGGTAATCTAGCTCTAGGCAGCAGTGAAGGAGGGTGTCAATGGGGGCCTCGGTGGGAGCGCCCCACAAGGTAGATTCGCATGGCAGGCAGGGCAGCAGCAGTCATACGCAATGGATGCAACTCGCGGGCGGGAGGTAGCTCCGTGCACAGCCACGTGGCAGGGCACAGCGGGGTGCCGGATCGCCGACACACCCATGGCCCCAAATACTGCGAGGCTCTGTGGAGGCCCGAGCACAGCCTCGATATTTAGGGAGCCGCTGATTTCCCCCCCCCGCAGCCGCTTACGGCCCAATCTGCCAACGTCACAGCAATTTCCTCCGATGCGGCACCGCCAACTCGAGGCCCGGCCTACAGCAGTACGCAAGGCCCCAGCTTTAGATCCAGGACTAGGCCCAACCACGCAGCATCTCTCTGCACAGGCGCCGTTCCGTTCCACTGGTAACGATCGGAACGGATCTGCAGCCGCTGCTACCCCTTGGCCTCGCACGCCTCCGGGGGTCATTTTCGCGGCGGTATCACCAACAGCGCCACCACAGATGTAGCTGGAATGAAGGGCTACGGCCGAGATTCCAGCCTACGCGGCCATCATGGTTGGCGGCTAGGCCACGCCCCCCCAGCATCCGGAATCTTGACATCAGTCGTCAAAGCATAAGTTACCTTGGCTGGTGTTCATACAACAGTCCTCGGAGGAAGTTCGTCAGGAGGTCACACGGACTCCATCTCCAATGCCACTGCTGATATCTCCTTTGATGTTGGCTTCTCCTGTGGGTCGGGTGCAATGCCGACTTCGGATCCAGTTCTTTGTCTACAACAGGAAATGTACCCAGCATTTCCAACTCCAGGTACGGATCCTAGTCACTTTGTGACTGATGGGTTCAAAATTTTCAGTAGGACAATGGCTCAATCTGGTGTGCGTGTTGGCCCTAGTGGTCCCTTACCTTATTCCCTTATAGGCTTTTCGACGCCATACCAGCATGCGCCATTTATGCCAGTGGCCCAGATTTCCTGGCCGTCTCCGGTGCTGATGGCCGTCCATAGGAAGAGGATGCCATCTTCTTTGGTACTTCTTCCTCTACATGTGTCGCTGACACTGCAAATGACACCACCAGTGCCAATGTTGCAAGCTTCAACTTCAGTGCCCATTCTGATTTCTCCCACATCATTGACATCACCAGCGCTAATTAATGGCATTGCTAATGCCGCAACCTACTCCCTTTCCTCTGGTTCTGATGCATAGATCCAGAAGAGCAGCCCAAATATCGATGGAGAAAGGTAATTTTTTCTTTGGAGATCGAGACTCCCAAGAAGAAGAGGAGGAAGAGGTTGTTGAGCAGCCCTTAATGGACCCAGATTTGGACGGATTAAGAGAGGCAGGTGGGTTGGATACATCCCCAGAATGGGAATTGCTATCTCCAAAAGTTGTTTCCAAATTCTAAAGTACTACATATCATTCTGTCATCAGGCAAACTGCAGAAACTTTATATTTACCCCTTCCTATCAGGGAGCTCAAATATAATATTACTGAGGTGCTTCACTCTTCTTTACAGTCATCTGAACCTCCTTTACACTTCACTGAGGCTTCTACAGGGGCCAATTTTGGATATCTGGCAGAAACCGACAGCTGCCACAGCTGTTTCGAGGTTGATAGGGTGACATTATAAGCCAGCTCCTGGGGATCCTCTATTTTTGTCCCCACAGCCTACGCTAACGCGTCTAGTTGTTCAAACCTCATACTGATCAAAGCTGACCCCAGGCTCATTCCCTACCTTGCCTGTGGATAGGGAGTCCCAGAATATGGAGCAGTCGACTAAAGATTTTGTCGTCTGGAAGCATGGCTCTAAAATCCACCAATGCTGCATCTCTCCTGGGTAGGTACATTCATGCAGCTGATTCTGTGGCAAGGGCACTTCACTTTCTACCTGAAGACATGCATGGCTGAGTAGTTCTAGTTTTTCACAGGATGTACAGAACACTCTTTATGAATTTGCCCCTTAATGGCTCTCATCTGTTCAGGGCTAATGCAGATTCTGCTTTATAACGTTTCAAGGATAGCAAGGCTACAGCTCGTTCCTTGGGGCTTCAGTCTGAGCCAAGGGGTTATAGGCAATTCAAAACATTTTTAAGCTTCTCCAGGGGCTTTTTATTTTTAGGGCACCCGCACTTGCAACAGCAGCAATCTGCTAATCACCTCAATAAGTCTCAGAGTGCATGGTAGAGGTAGACAGCAGGCGTTTCCCCTAACCCCATCTTCTACCTCATCCTCTTCCTCCTCTGCTAACAGCACATGAAAGGAGCCTTGATTTATCTATCTTATTCCATGGTTGGAAGGACGGGTGCCCTAGTCTCTGCATTAGTGGAGGTGCATACATTTGGACCTTTGGGTGTTAAGTATTGTGAAAAAAGGGTATGTCCTACCATTTCTAGAATTCTGCGTCCTCCACACCTTTCACTCCGAGACCGAATTCACTTCTCCTTTGGCAGAGAGTTTGACTTTGACTTCAGATCCAGTTCCACTTTGGCGGACCTGAAGAAGTGCAAAAATAACAGTTGATCGACAGAATACAGAACAATGTCATACATTCACCCCAGTACAGAGATCTGGGCCTAAATCCATCGTTTTTTTGCACTCCAGCGGCGTGGTCTGTGCTCGCCTGACCTGCAGGCTCCTGTGCCCCGCTTTCTTGCCTTGTACCCCCATTGGCATTGTACTTTTGTAATTTTGTTCATCTTTCTTGCCTGTTTGCCTCTTTTTCGTTGCCCCCGTCTCTTCCCTCCCCGCTCCCCGCCACCGCCGTTAACCCCGCCCCTTTTTCCTTCTGTACCCTCCCCGCTCCCGCCTCCCCGCTCCTCCGCCCTCCCTCGCACTTCGCCATATATGGCGACCGTGCGAACGCGCAGCGGTCACGCGCAGCGGGCGCGCCGATTGTGCGCCGAAGGCACGCCAAAGGTAAGCCCGTCTGCGCCCGTCCGCGCCTGGACCGCGCCCAGCGCCAGGACCCCTGGCCCCCGCCGAAGCAAGACGACCCACAGGACATACGACGCCGCCACCCTCAATGCACTCAACGACGGCCGAATCCCGGGATGCTACCGTGCCACCCCGAGACACACCCACGGACCCTTCTGCTGCACCGCCTGCAAGTTCACCTGCTTCCGGACCTGCCCCGCACTAGCACCCGCCAAGCCGACCAACAGCAGCAACCACCTCAAGTGCATCCTGCTCAACACCCGCTCCGTCCACAGACACGCCATCGAACTCTGGAACCTCATTGACACCACAGCTCCTGACGTTGCCTTCCTCACGGAGACCTGGATGAACGCCTCCTCAGCGCCCGACATCGCCATCGCTATCCCAGAGGGCTACAAGATCACCCGTAGGGACCGCTCCGCCAACCAGATGGGAGGAGGCATCGCCATCATCCACAGGGACACCATCCGCATCACGACCAACACCGACGACATCCTGACCACCGCCGAACACCTACACTTCCAGATCCACACCGACCCGATGACCACCCTCAGAGGCACCCTGATCTACCGACCCCCGGGGCCACGCACACAATTCAGCGAGGACATCGCCGACTTCGTCAGCCCGCATGCCCTCCCCTCCGCTGACTACATCCTCCTGGGGGACATCAACTTCCACCTGGAGAACAACAACGACCGCAACACCACCACCCTGCTCGACAACCTCGCCAACCTCGGACTCAAGCAGCTGGTGTCCACCCCCACCCACCTCGCCGGACACACACTCGACGCCGTCTTCTCATCCAGCAAAGACATCGCCTTCACCCACGCCACTGGACTCCACTGGACGGACCACAGCTGCGTCCACTTCACCTTCAAAAGAACGACGAGCCACCACCACCAGCAACAGGTTGCCCGTAGAAGCTGGAACAAGATCACAGCCGACCAGCTCGCCGCTTCCTTGAGCCAGCACCCTCCCGCCAGCTCAGCGAACCCCAGCCAGGCCGCCGACAACCTCACGAAGTGGATCAGCAACTGCGCGGACGAACTCGCCCCACTGAGGACCCCGCCCAGCAGACCCGGCAGCAAGAAGGCCCCATGGTTCACCGACGAACTCAAGAGCTCTAAGAAGAACTGCCGAGCCCTCGAGAAAGCCTGGAGAAGGGAGCCAACACCAGACAACATGACCACCCTCAAGCTCGCCACCCGGAAGCACCACCAACTGATCCGCGCCACCAAGAAAACTGCATACAAGGACCGTCTGGACAACAACGCACACAACAGCAAGGAACTCTTCAACATCGTGAAAGAGCTCTCCAACCCCAACGCCGGAAACAACGACATCACCCAATCGCAAGAACTCTGCAACTCCCTCGCCTCCTACTTCCACAACAAGATCGCGGACATACACAACAGCTTCAGCACCCAACCGACGAACGCCACGACCGACACGACCAAACCAACGCCCCCCACCACCGCCCTCCGCGCCTGGACCCCGATCAGCACCGAAGACACCGTCCGCATGATGAACTCCATCCACTCCGGATCGCCCACCGACCCCTGCACTCACCACATCTTCAACAAGGCCGACGCTGTCATCGCACCCCACCTGCGGGACATCATCAACACCTCCTTCACCACCGCCACCTTCCCTGAGAGCTGGAAGCACGCCGAACTCAGCGCTCTACTCAAGAAACCAACAGCGGACCCCACCGAACTCAAGAATTACCGCCCCATCTCGCTGCTCCCGTTTCCGGCCAAAGTCATCGAGAAGACCGTCAACAAGCAGCTCGCCGCCTTCCTCGAGACGAATGGATCCCTCGACCCCCTCGCAGTCTGGCTTCCGGGCCAACCACAGCACCGAGACCGCCCTCATCGCTGCCACCGATGACATTCGAGCCCTGATGGACAACGGAGAAACAGCGGCCCTCATCCTCCTAGACATCTCCGCGGCCTTCGACACCGTCTGCCACCGCACCCTAGCGCAGCACCTCAACAACGTCGGAATCCAGGAGAAGGCACTGGAATGGATCATCTCCTTCCTCGACGGAAGGACACAGAGAGTCCGCCTACCACCGTACAAGTCAGAGGCCACCGAAGTCATCTGCGGCGTACCCCAAGGATCCTCACTGAGCCCAACCCTCTTCAACGTCTACATGAGCCCCCTCTCGGCCATCGCACGCCAACACAACCTGAACATCATCTCCTACGCCGACGACACCCAGCTGATCCTCTCCCTGACCAACGACCCCACCGCCGCCCGAGCCAACCTTCACGAAGGGATGAAAGAGGTAGCCGAGTGGATGTCGACCAGCCGCCTGAAGCTGAACTCGGACAAGACGGAAGTCCTCATCCTGGGATCCTCGCCCTCCGCCTGGGACGACTCCTGGTGGCCCCCCGCCCTGGGCACCGCACCCAAACCGACAGACCACGCACGCAACCTGGGCTTCATCCTGGACTCCTCCCTCTCCATGACCAAACGAGTCAACGCCGTCTCCTCGTCATGCTTCAACATCCTGCGCATGCTACGTAAGATCTTCCGGTGGATCCCCACCGAGACCAGGAAGACGGTCACCCAGGCCCTCGTCACCAGCCGACTAGACTACGGCAACGCCCTCTACGCCGGAACCACCGCCAAGCTCCAGAAGAGACTCCAACTGATCCAGAACGCCTCTGCCAGACTCATCCTCGACGTCCCGCGACACAGCCACATCTCCGGACACCTGAGAGACCTGCACTGGATCCCGGTCAACAAGAGAATCACCTTCCGTCTCCTCACCCACGCACACAAAGCCCTTCACGATCAAGGCCCGAGCTACCTCAACAACCGCATCAACTTCTACGCTCCCAAACGACACCTCCGATCAGCCAGTCACGCCCTCGCCGCCGTCCCCCGCACCCGAAGAGCGACGACAGGAGGAAGGTCCTTCTCCTACCTGGCCGCAAAGAACTGGAACTCCCTCCCGACCAACCTGCGCCTGACCCAAGACCACCTCGCCTTCAGGAAGAAGCTCAAGACCTGGCTGTTCGAGCAGTAGCAGCACCCCCCCCCCCCCCCTAGCGCCTTGAGACCCTCCGGGTAAGTAGAGCGCTCTATAAATGTCTATGATTGATTGATTGATTGATTGATTGATTGATTGACTCCACACCACCTCAGTTCAGACATGGCCATATGCAAATCAGCCTTGACCCTGTGCCTCATGGGAACAGTCCAGCCCGAACTGCCAAGCCATGTCTTTCCTGGACCGGAATCAAGCATCCTAGGACCAGTTTCTGGCTATCAGCCGTCTTCAGCCAGGATAGCGTGACTCCAGTGGTGTGGAGAGCATGGGACTCCCGTCTGAGCATACCCATCCCACTCGGGGTGACAATTGCAAAAATAACAGTTGCTCAAACGTGAGTCCCATGCTCTCCACACCACTGGAGTAAAGCTATCCTGGCTGAAGACGGCTGTTAGCCAGACACCGGTCCTAGGATGCTTAATTCCGGTAGAAGCGGTAGATTTCTAAAAAATCGCTATTTGAGAATCGCAAATCAGGATGTTGATGCATATGGCCCTTAGCTACTTCCTCTGGAGATCCCCTGCATGATTTGCATCATAAATATCTCTGATTTATTATCGAAGTACCGGATTGCACATAGAATGCACCTGGAAAGTGTTCATGGTTTCTTTCTAGAATATCTTCATAATTTATCTCTGGAATGCACGGATTGATTGCCTCTGGTTTGTATATGCACCTAGAAAGTCCTCAGTTTATCTGTGAATGGCATTCTTTACATCTGTGATGCTCTCATGAACTTACTTCTAGTTTCCATCTGGAATATAGCCATGGTTTGAATTTGAAATGCTGCTTCATTTGTGTCTTTAATTCCCTTTTGGTTTTACTGTGGCAGTGCCCTTATTTACATCTTAGATGCTCACATAATTTACATTTGGAATACCCTTGAGGTTGTAGCTGAATACTCCCATGCATTCATTGTAGACTGCCCTTATGTCATTCATATTTGTCTATGAAATGCCTCATTGTTTGCTTCTGGATTGTCCTCTCGTGGTTTTTGTATAAACACACGCCACATTTGCGTTTGAAGTGACCTAAAGTTTCTATCTAGAATATGCTCATGGTTTGCATCTTAAATTCTTCCTGGTTTGCCTTGGGCATGCCCTCATGGTTTGCTTCTAGAATACAGTCATGTTATGCATCTGAAGAGCCCTATTCATTGCCTCTGGAATACACTTATTGGTATGTATTGTAAGTCCCTCATGGTTTTTCTCTGCACTGACATTATAGTTTGCGTATAGAAAGCCCTCAAGATGCACATCTGAAAAGCTTTACTGCCTGTGCCTGAATACCTTCATAGTCTGCATAAAAATACTCCATGGTTCACATTTGAAGTAGTGTCTCCTAATTTGTTTGCATTTCATTTCCCTTGTCGTTTTCACCTAAAAACCCTCTTGGTTTGCATTTGAAATGCCCTATAACTTGCATCTGAATACTCTCCAGATTTGTGAAAGGATCTGCCCATGGTTAGAGCCTGCATCGGTGCACCCTCCATATTTGTGTCTGGAAATGCCCATGGCTCTGAAGTTCCTCATAGTTCATGTCTGCAATATTTTTTGGTTTGCTTAAT
>NW_028244695.1:0-44245 GCF_964263255.1 Lissotriton vulgaris
TCATGCACTTTTAACCATTCCATAAATCTTGTGTTTTGGGCCCCTGGAAGCATGAAAATCACTTTAAACATGCTAATTTTAGCTCTAACACTGATGATCCACCTACAAATGTGAACTGACGTTCAAAAATAAAACATTTGAAAACGGACCATTTTCCACATTTCTGAAGCATGACGTAATGGGGGGTGTTATCTCTTTTGTCGAAAATCAGCCGTTTTTGCTCGAACATTAAATGCCTCCAAATGGTATTTAATTAACTTCCCGGGGTGAAGAAACCCTTTTTGAGAACTCAGAGTGAGTAAATTGGCCATTTTCATGCACTTTTAACCATTCAATAAATCTTGTGTTTTGGGCCCCTGGAAGCATGAAAATCACTTTAAACATGCTAATTTTAGCTCTAACACTGATGATCCACCTACAAATGTGAACTGACGTTCAAAAATAAAACATTTGAAAACGGACCATTTTCCACATTTCTGAAGCATGACGTAATGGGGGGGTGTTATCTCTTTTGTCGAAAATCAGCCGTTTTTGCTCGAACATTAAATGCCTCCAAATGGTATTTAATTAACTTCCCGGGGTGAAGAAACCCTTTTTGAGAACTCAGAGTGAGTAAATTGGCCATTTTCATGCACTTTTAACCATTCCATAAATCTTGTGTTTTGGGCCCCTGGAAGCATGAAAATCACTTTAAACATGCTAATTTTAGCTCTAACACTGATGATCCACCTACAAATGTGAACTGACGTTCAAAAATAAAACATTTGAAAACGGACCATTTTCCACATTTCTGAAGCATGACGTAATGGGGGGGTGTTATCTCTTTTGTCGAAAATCAGCCGTTTTTGCTCGAACATTAAATGCCTCCAAATGGTATTTAATTAACTTCCCGAGCCCCTGGAAGCATGAAAATCACTTTAAACATGCTAATTTTAGCTCTAACACTGATGATCCACCTACAAATGTGAACTGACGTTCAAAAATAAAACATTTGAAAACGGACCATTTTCCACATTTCTGAAGCATGACGTAATGGGGGGGTGTTATCTCTTTTGTCGAAAATCAGCCGTTTTTGCTCGAACATTAAATGCCTCCAAATGGTATTTAATTAACTTCCCGGGGTGAAGAAACCCTTTTTGAGAACTCAGAGTGAGTAAATTGGCCATTTTCATGCACTTTTAACCATTCCATAAATCTTGTGTTTTGGGCCCCTGGAAGCATGAAAATCACTTTAAACATGCTAATTTTAGCTCTAACACTGATGATCCACCTACAAATGTGAACTGACGTTCAAAAATAAAACATTTGAAAACGGACCATTTTCCACATTTCTGAAGCATGACGTAATGGGGGGGTGTTATCTCTTTTGTCGAAAATCAGCCGTTTTTGCTCGAACATTAAATGCCTCCAAATGGTATTTAATTAACTTCCCGAGCCCCTGGAAGCATGAAAATCACTTTAAACATGCTAATTTTAGCTCTAACACTGATGATCCACCTACAAATGTGAACTGACGTTCAAAAATAAAACATTTGAAAACGGACCATTTTCCACATTTCTGAAGCATGACGTAATGGGGGGGTGTTATCTCTTTTGTCGAAAATCAGCCGTTTTTGCTCGAACATTAAATGCCTCCAAATGGTATTTAATTAACTTCCCGGGGTGAAGAAACCCTTTTTGAGAACTCAGAGTGAGTAAATTGGCCATTTTCATGCACTTTTAACCATTCCATAAATCTTGTGTTTTGGGCCCCTGGAAACATGAAAATCACTTTAAACATGCTAATTTTAGCTCTAACACTGATGATCCACCTACAAATGTGAACTGACGTTCAAAAATAAAACATTTGAAAACGGACCATTTTCCACATTTCTAAAGCATGACGTAATGGGGGGGTGTTATCTCTTTTGTCGAAAATCAGCCGTTTTTGCTCGAACATTAAATGCCTCCAAATGGTATTTAATTAACTTCCCGAGCCCCTGGAAGCATGAAAATCACTTTAAACATGCTAATTTTAGCTCTAACACTGATGATCCACCTACAAATGTGAACTGACGTTCAAAAATAAAACATTTGAAAACGGACCATTTTCCACATTTCTGAAGCATGACGTAATGGGGGGGTGTTATCTCTTTTGTCGAAAATCAGCCGTTTTTGCTCGAACATTAAATGCCTCCAAATGGTATTTAATTAACTTCCCGGGGTGAAGAAACCCTTTTTGAGAACTCAGAGTGAGTAAATTGGCCATTTTCATGCACTTTTAACCATTCCATAAATCTTGTGTTTTGGGCCCCTGGAAGCATGAAAATCACTTTAAACATGCTAATTTTAGCTCTAACACTGATGATCCACCTACAAATGTGAACTGACGTTCAAAAATAAAACATTTGAAAACGGACCATTTTCCACATTTCTGAAGCATGACGTAATGGGGGGTGTTATCTCTTTTGTCGAAAATCAGCCGTTTTTGCTCGAACATTAAATGCCTCCAAATGGTATTTAATTAACTTCCCGAGCCCCTGGAAGCATGAAAATCACTTTAAACATGCTAATTTTAGCTCTAACACTGATGATCCACCTACAAATGTGAACTGACGTTCAAAAATAAAACATTTGAAAACGGACCATTTTCCACATTTCTGAAGCATGACGTAATGGGGGGGTGTTATCTCTTTTGTCGAAAATCAGCCGTTTTTGCTCGAACATTAAATGCCTCCAAATGGTATTTAATTAACTTCCCGGGGTGAAGAAACCCTTTTTGAGAACTCAGAGTGAGTAAATTGGCCATTTTCATGCACTTTTAACCATTCCATAAATCTTGTGTTTTGGGCCCCTGGAAGCATGAAAATCACTTTAAACATGCTAATTTTAGCTCTAACACTGATGATCCACCTACAAATGTGAACTGACGTTCAAAAATAAAACATTTGAAAACGGACCATTTTCCACATTTCTGAAGCATGACGTAATGGGGGGGTGTTATCTCTTTTGTCGAAAATCAGCCGTTTTTGCTCGAACATTAAATGCCTCCAAATGGTATTTAATTAACTTCCCGAACCCCTGGAAGCATGAAAATCACTTTAAACATGCTAATTTTAGCTCTAACACTGATGATCCACCTACAAATGTGAACTGACGTTCAAAAATAAAACATTTGAAAACGGACCATTTTCCACATTTCTGAAGCATGACGTAATGGGGGGGTGTTATCTCTTTTGTCGAAAATCAGCCGTTTTTGCTCGAACATTAAATGCCTCCAAATGGTATTTAATTAACTTCCCGAGCCCCTGGAAGCATGAAAATCACTTTAAACATGCTAATTTTAGCTCTAACACTGATGATCCACCTACAAATGTGAACTGACGTTCAAAAATAAAACATTTGAAAACGGACCATTTTCCACATTTCTGATGCATGACGTAATGGGGGGGTGTTATCTCTTTTGTCGAAAATCAGCCGTTTTTGCTCGAACATTAAATGCCTCCAAATGGTATTTAATTAACTTCCCGAGCCCCTGGAAGCATGAAAATCACTTTAAACATGCTAATTTTAGCTCTAACACTGATGATCCACCTACAAATGTGAACTGACGTTCAAAAATAAAACATTTGAAAACGGACCATTTTCCACATTTCTGAAGCATGACGTAATGGGGGGGTGTTATCTCTTTTGTCGAAAATCAGCCGTTTTTGCTCGAACATTAAATGCCTCCAAATGGTATTTAATTAACTTCCCGGGGTGAAGAAACCCTTTTTGAGAACCCAGAGTGAGTAAATTGGCCATTTTCATGCACTTTTAACCATTCCATAAATCTTGTGTTTTGGGCCCCTGGAAGCATGAAAATCACTTTAAACATGCTAATTTTAGCTCTAACACTGATGATCCACCTACAAATGTGAACTGACGTTCAAAAATAAAACATTTGAAAACGGACCATTTTCCACATTTCTGAAGCATGACGTAATGGGGGGGTGTTATCTCTTTTGTCGAAAATCAGCCGTTTTTGCTCGAACATTAAATGCCTCCAAATGGTATTTAATTAACTTCCCGAGCCCCTGGAAGCATGAAAATCACTTTAAACATGCTAATTTTAGCTCTAACACTGATGATCCACCTACAAATGTGAACTGACGTTCAAAAATAAAACATTTGAAAACGGACCATTTTCCACATTTCTGAAGCATGACGTAATGGGGGGGTGTTATCTCTTTTGTCGAAAATCAGCCGTTTTTGCTCGAACATTAAATGCCTCCAAATGGTATTTAATTAACTTCCCGGGGTGAAGAAACCCTTTTTGAGAACTCAGAGTGAGTAAATTGGCCATTTTCATGCACTTTTAACCATTCCATAAATCTTGTGTTTTGGGCCCCTGGAAGCATGAAAATCACTTTAAACATGCTAATTTTAGCTCTAACACTGATGATCCACCTACAAATGTGAACTGACGTTCAAAAATAAAACATTTGAAAACGGACCATTTTCCACATTTCTGAAGCATGACGTAATGGGGGGGTGTTATCTCTTTTGTCGAAAATCAGCCGTTTTTGCTCGAACATTAAATGCCTCCAAATGGTATTTAATTAACTTCCCGAGCCCCTGGAAGCATGAAAATCACTTTAAACATGCTAATTTTAGCTCTAACACTGATGATCCACCTACAAATGTGAACTGACGTTCAAAAATAAAACATTTGAAAACGGACCATTTTCCACATTTCTGAAGCATGACGTAATGGGGGGGTGTTATCTCTTTTGTCGAAAATCAGCCGTTTTTGCTCGAACATTAAATGCCTCCAAATGGTATTTAATTAACTTCCCGGGGTGAAGAAACCCTTTTTGAGAACTCAGAGTGAGTAAATTGGCCATTTTCATGCACTTTTAACCATTCCATAAATCTTGTGTTTTGGGCCCCTGGAAGCATGAAAATAACTTTAAACATGCTAATTTTAGCTCTAACACTGATGATCCACCTACAAATGTGAACTGACGTTCAAAAATAAAACATTTGAAAACGGACCATTTTCCACATTTCTGAAGCATGACGTAATGGGGGGGTGTTATCTCTTTTGTCGAAAATCAGCCGTTTTTGCTCGAACATTAAATGCCTCCAAATGGTATTTAATTAACTTCCCGAGTCCCTGGAAGCATGAAAATCACTTTAAACATGCTAATTTTAGCTCTAACACTGATGATCCACCTACAAATGTGAACTGACGTTCAAAAATAAAACATTTGAAAACGGACCATTTTCCACATTTCTGAAGCATGACGTAATGGGGGGGTGTTATCTCTTTTGTCGAAAATCAGCCGTTTTTGCTCGAACATTAAATGCCTCCAAATGGTATTTAATTAACTTCCCGGGGTGAAGAAACCCTTTTTGAGAACTCAGAGTGAGTAAATTGGCCATTTTCATGCACTTTTAACCATTCCATAAATCTTGTGTTTTGGGCCCCTGGAAGCATGAAAATCACTTTAAACATGCTAATTTTAGCTCTAACACTGATGATCCACCTACAAATGTGAACTGACGTTCAAAAATAAAACATTTGAAAACGGACCATTTTCCACATTTCTGAAGCATGACGTAATGGGGGGTGTTATCTCTTTTGTCGAAAATCAGCCGTTTTTGCTCGAACATTAAATGCCTCCAAATGGTATTTAATTAACTTCCCGGGGTAAAGAAACCCTTTTTGAGAACTCAGAGTGAGTAAATTGGCCATTTTCATGCACTTTTAACCATTCCATAAATCTTGTGTTTTGGGCCCCTGGAAGCATGAAAATCACTTTAAACATGCTAATTTTAGCTCTAACACTGATGATCCACCTACAAATGTAAACTGACGTTCAAAAATAAAACATTTGAAAACGGACCATTTTCCACATTTCTGAAGCATGACGTAATGGGGGGGTGTTATCTCTTTTGTCGAAAATCAGCCGTTTTTGCTCGAACATTAAATGCCTCCAAATGGTATTTAATTAACTTCCCGGGGTGAAGAAACCCTTTTTGAGAACTCAGAGTGAGTAAATTGGCCATTTTCATGCACTTTTAACCATTCCATAAATCTTGTGTTTTGGGCCCCTGGAAGCATGAAAATCACTTTAAACATGCTAATTTTAGCTCTAACACTGATGATCCACCTACAAATGTGAACTGACGTTCAAAAATAAAACATTTGAAAACGGACCATTTTCCACATTTCTGAAGCATGACGTAATGGGGGGGTGTTATCTCTTTTGTCGAAAATCAGCCGTTTTTGCTCGAACATTAAATGCCTCCAAATGGTATTTAATTAACTTCCCGGGGTGAAGAAACCCTTTTTGAGAACTCAGAGTGAGTAAATTGGCCATTTTCATGCACTTTTAACCATTCCATAAATCTTGTGTTTTGGGCCCCTGGAAGCATGAAAATCACTTTAAACATGCTAATTTTAGCTCTAACACTGATGATCCACCTACAAATGTGAACTGACGTTCAAAAATAAAACATTTGAAAACGGACCATTTTCCACATTTCTGAAGCATGACGTAATGGGGGGGTGTTATCTCTTTTGTCGAAAATCAGCCGTTTTTGCTCGAACATTAAATGCCTCCAAATGGTATTTAATTAACTTCCCGGGGTGAAGAAACCCTTTTTGAGAACTCAGAGTGAGTAAATTGGCCATTTTCATGCACTTTTAACCATTCAATAAATCTTGTGTTTTGGGCCCCTGGAAGCATGAAAATCACTTTAAACATGCTAATTTTAGCTCTAACACTGATGATCCACCTACAAATGTGAACTGACGTTCAAAAATAAAACATTTGAAAACGGACCATTTTCCACATTTCTGAAGCATGACGTAATGGGGGGGTGTTATCTCTTTTGTCGAAAATCAGCCGTTTTTGCTCGAACATTAAATGCCTCCAAATGGTATTTAATTAACTTCCCGGGGTGAAGAAACCCTTTTTGAGAACTCAGAGTGAGTAAATTGGCCATTTTCATGCACTTTTAACCATTCCATAAATCTTGTGTTTTGGGCCCCTGGAAGCATGAAAATCACTTTAAACATGCTAATTTTAGCTCTAACACTGATGATCCACCTACAAATGTGAACTGACGTTCAAAAATAAAACATTTGAAAACGGACCATTTTCCACATTTCTGAAGCATGACGTAATGGGGGGGTGTTATCTCTTTTGTCGAAAATCAGCCGTTTTTGCTCGAACATTAAATGCCTCCAAATGGTATTTAATTAACTTCCCGGGGTGAAGAAACCCTTTTTGAGAACTCAGAGTGAGTAAATTGGCCATTTTCATGCACTTTTAACCATTCCATAAATCTTGTGTTTTGGGCCCCTGGAAGCATGAAAATCACTTTAAACATGCTAATTTTAGCTCTAACACTGATGATCCACCTACAAATGTGAACTGACGTTCAAAAATAAAACATTTGAAAACGGACCATTTTCCACATTTCTGAAGCATGACGTAATGGGGGGGTGTTATCTCTTTTGTCGAAAATCAGCCGTTTTTGCTCGAACATTAAAGGCCTCCAAATGGTATTTAATTAACTTCCCGAGCCCCTGGAAGCATGAAAATCACTTTAAACATGCTAATTTTAGCTCTAACACTGATGATCCACCTACAAATGTGAACTGACGTTCAAAAATAAAACATTTGAAAACGGACCATTTTCCACATTTCTGAAGCATGACGTAATGGGGGGGTGTTATCTCTTTTGTCGAAAATCAGCCGTTTTTGCTCGAACATTAAATGCCTCCAAATGGTATTTAATTAACTTCCCGGGGTGAAGAAACTCTTTTTGAGAACTCAGAGTGAGTAAATTGGCCATTTTCATGCACTTTTAACCATTCCATAAATCTTGTGTTTTGGGCCCCTGGAAGCATGAAAATCACTTTAAACATGCTAATTTTAGCTCTAACACTGATGATCCACCTACAAATGTGAACTGACGTTCAAAAATAAAACATTTGAAAACGGACCATTTTCCACATTTCTGAAGCATGACGTAATGGGGGGGTGTTATCTCTTTTGTCGAAAATCAGCCGTTTTTGCTCGAACATTAAATGCCTCCAAATGGTATTTAATTAACTTCCCGGGGTGAAGAAACCCTTTTTGAGAACTCAGAGTGAGTAAATTGGCCATTTTCATGCACTTTTAACCATTCAATAAATCTTGTGTTTTGGGCCCCTGGAAGCATGAAAATCACTTTAAACATGCTAATTTTAGCTCTAACACTGATGATCCACCTACAAATGTGAACTGACGTTCAAAAATAAAACATTTGAAAACGGACCATTTTCCACATTTCTGAAGCATGACGTAATGGGGGGGTGTTATCTCTTTTGTCGAAAATCAGCCGTTTTTGCTCGAACATTAAATGCCTCCAAATGGTATTTAATTAACTTCCCGGGGTGAAGAAACCCTTTTTGAGAACTCAGAGTGAGTAAATTGGCCATTTTCATGCACTTTTAACCATTCCATAAATCTTGTGTTTTGGGCCCCTGGAAGCATGAAAATCACTTTAAACATGCTAATTTTAGCTCTAACACTGATGATCCACCTACAAATGTGAACTGACGTTCAAAAATAAAACATTTGAAAACGGACCATTTTCCACATTTCTGAAGCATGACGTAATGGGGGGGTGTTATCTCTTTTGTCGAAAATCAGCCGTTTTTGCTCGAACATTAAATGCCTCCAAATGGTATTTAATTAACTTCCCGAGCCCCTGGAAGCATGAAAATCACTTTAAACATGCTAATTTTAGCTCTAACACTGATGATCCACCTACAAATGTGAACTGACGTTCAAAAATAAAACATTTGAAAACGGACCATTTTCCACATTTCTGAAGCATGACGTAATGGGGGGGTGTTATCTCTTTTGTCGAAAATCAGCCGTTTTTGCTCGAACATTAAATGCCTCCAAATGGTATTTAATTAACTTCCCGGGGTGAAGAAACCCTTTTTGAGAACTCAGAGTGAGTAAATTGGCCATTTTCATGCACTTTTAACCATTCCATAAATCTTGTGTTTTGGGCCCCTGGAAGCATGAAAATCACTTTAAACATGCTAATTTTAGCTCTAACACTGATGATCCACCTACAAATGTGAACTGACGTTCAAAAATAAAACATTTGAAAACGGACCATTTTCCACATTTCTGAAGCATGACGTAATGGGGGGGTGTTATCTCTTTTGTCGAAAATCAGCCGTTTTTGCTCGAACATTAAATGCCTCCAAATGGTATTTAATTAACTTCCCGAGCCCCTGGAAGCATGAAAATCACTTTAAACATGCTAATTTTAGCTCTAACACTGATGATCCACCTACAAATGTGAACTGACGTTCAAAAATAAAACATTTGAAAACGGACCATTTTCCACATTTCTGAAGCATGACGTAATGGGGGGGTGTTATCTCTTTTGTCGAAAATCAGCCGTTTTTGCTCGAACATTAAATGCCTCCAAATGGTATTTAATTAACTTCCCGGGGTGAAGAAACCCTTTTTGAGAACTCAGAGTGAGTAAATTGGCCATTTTCATGCACTTTTAACCATTCCATAAATCTTGTGTTTTGGGCCCCTGGAAGCATGAAAATCACTTTAAACATGCTAATTTTAGCTCTAACACTGATGATCCACCTACAAATGTGAACTGACGTTCAAAAATAAAACATTTGAAAACGGACCATTTTCCACATTTCTGAAGCATGACGTAATGGGGGGGTGTTATCTCTTTTGTCGAAAATCAGCCGTTTTTGCTCGAACATTAAATGCCTCCAAATGGTATTTAATTAACTTCCCGGGGTGAAGAAACCCTTTTTGAGAACTCAGAGTGAGTAAATTGGCCATTTTCATGCACTTTTAACCATTCCATAAATCTTGTGTTTTGGGCCCCTGGAAACATGAAAATCACTTTAAACATGCTAATTTTAGCTCTAACACTGATGATCCACCTACAAATGTGAACTGACGTTCAAAAATAAAACATTTGAAAACGGACCATTTTCCACATTTCTAAAGCATGACGTAATGGGGGGGTGTTATCTCTTTTGTCGAAAATCAGCCGTTTTTGCTCGAACATTAAATGCCTCCAAATGGTATTTAATTAACTTCCCGAGCCCCTGGAAGCATGAAAATCACTTTAAACATGCTAATTTTAGCTCTAACACTGATGATCCACCTACAAATGTGAACTGACGTTCAAAAATAAAACATTTGAAAACGGACCATTTTCCACATTTCTGAAGCATGACGTAATGGGGGGTGTTATCTCTTTTGTCGAAAATCAGCCGTTTTTGCTCGAACATTAAATGCCTCCAAATGGTATTTAATTAACTTCCCGGGGTGAAGAAACCCTTTTTGAGAACTCAGAGTGAGTAAATTGGCCATTTTCATGCACTTTTAACCATTCCATAAATCTTGTGTTTTGGGCCCCTGGAAGCATGAAAATCACTTTAAACATGCTAATTTTAGCTCTAACACTGATGATCCACCTACAAATGTGAACTGACGTTCAAAAATAAAACATTTGAAAACGGACCATTTTCCACATTTCTGAAGCATGACGTAATGGGGGGGTGTTATCTCTTTTGTCGAAAATCAGCCGTTTTTGCTCGAACATTAAATGCCTCCAAATGGTATTTAATTAACTTCCCGAGCCCCTGGAAGCATGAAAATCACTTTAAACATGCTAATTTTAGCTCTAACACTGATGATCCACCTACAAATGTGAACTGACGTTCAAAAATAAAACATTTGAAAACGGACCATTTTCCACATTTCTGAAGCATGACGTAATGGGGGGGTGTTATCTCTTTTGTCGAAAATCAGCCGTTTTTGCTCGAACATTAAATGCCTCCAAATGGTATTTAATTAACTTCCCGGGGTGAAGAAACCCTTTTTGAGAACTCAGAGTGAGTAAATTGGCCATTTTCATGCACTTTTAACCATTCCATAAATCTTGTGTTTTGGGCCCCTGGAAGCATGAAAATCACTTTAAACATGCTAATTTTAGCTCTAACACTGATGATCCACCTACAAATGTGAACTGACGTTCAAAAATAAAACATTTGAAAACGGACCATTTTCCACATTTCTGAAGCATGACGTAATGGGGGGGTGTTATCTCTTTTGTCGAAAATCAGCCGTTTTTGCTCGAACATTAAATGCCTCCAAATGGTATTTAATTAACTTCCCGAACCCCTGGAAGCATGAAAATCACTTTAAACATGCTAATTTTAGCTCTAACACTGATGATCCACCTACAAATGTGAACTGACGTTCAAAAATAAAACATTTGAAAACGGACCATTTTCCACATTTCTGAAGCATGACGTAATGGGGGGGTGTTATCTCTTTTGTCGAAAATCAGCCGTTTTTGCTCGAACATTAAATGCCTCCAAATGGTATTTAATTAACTTCCCGAGCCCCTGGAAGCATGAAAATCACTTTAAACATGCTAATTTTAGCTCTAACACTGATGATCCACCTACAAATGTGAACTGACGTTCAAAAATAAAACATTTGAAAACGGACCATTTTCCACATTTCTGATGCATGACGTAATGGGGGGGTGTTATCTCTTTTGTCGAAAATCAGCCGTTTTTGCTCGAACATTAAATGCCTCCAAATGGTATTTAATTAACTTCCCGAGCCCCTGGAAGCATGAAAATCACTTTAAACATGCTAATTTTAGCTCTAACACTGATGATCCACCTACAAATGTGAACTGACGTTCAAAAATAAAACATTTGAAAACGGACCATTTTCCACATTTCTGAAGCATGACGTAATGGGGGGGTGTTATCTCTTTTGTCGAAAATCAGCCGTTTTTGCTCGAACATTAAATGCCTCCAAATGGTATTTAATTAACTTCCCGGGGTGAAGAAACCCTTTTTGAGAACCCAGAGTGAGTAAATTGGCCATTTTCATGCACTTTTAACCATTCCATAAATCTTGTGTTTTGGGCCCCTGGAAGCATGAAAATCACTTTAAACATGCTAATTTTAGCTCTAACACTGATGATCCACCTACAAATGTGAACTGACGTTCAAAAATAAAACATTTGAAAACGGACCATTTTCCACATTTCTGAAGCATGACGTAATGGGGGGGTGTTATCTCTTTTGTCGAAAATCAGCCGTTTTTGCTCGAACATTAAATGCCTCCAAATGGTATTTAATTAACTTCCCGAGCCCCTGGAAGCATGAAAATCACTTTAAACATGCTAATTTTAGCTCTAACACTGATGATCCACCTACAAATGTGAACTGACGTTCAAAAATAAAACATTTGAAAACGGACCATTTTCCACATTTCTGAAGCATGACGTAATGGGGGGGTGTTATCTCTTTTGTCGAAAATCAGCCGTTTTTGCTCGAACATTAAATGCCTCCAAATGGTATTTAATTAACTTCCCGGGGTGAAGAAACCCTTTTTGAGAACTCAGAGTGAGTAAATTGGCCATTTTCATGCACTTTTAACCATTCCATAAATCTTGTGTTTTGGGCCCCTGGAAGCATGAAAATCACTTTAAACATGCTAATTTTAGCTCTAACACTGATGATCCACCTACAAATGTGAACTGACGTTCAAAAATAAAACATTTGAAAACGGACCATTTTCCACATTTCTGAAGCATGACGTAATGGGGGGGTGTTATCTCTTTTGTCGAAAATCAGCCGTTTTTGCTCGAACATTAAATGCCTCCAAATGGTATTTAATTAACTTCCCGAGCCCCTGGAAGCATGAAAATCACTTTAAACATGCTAATTTTAGCTCTAACACTGATGATCCACCTACAAATGTGAACTGACGTTCAAAAATAAAACATTTGAAAACGGACCATTTTCCACATTTCTGAAGCATGACGTAATGGGGGGGTGTTATCTCTTTTGTCGAAAATCAGCCGTTTTTGCTCGAACATTAAATGCCTCCAAATGGTATTTAATTAACTTCCCGGGGTGAAGAAACCCTTTTTGAGAACTCAGAGTGAGTAAATTGGCCATTTTCATGCACTTTTAACCATTCCATAAATCTTGTGTTTTGGGCCCCTGGAAGCATGAAAATCACTTTAAACATGCTAATTTTAGCTCTAACACTGATGATCCACCTACAAATGTGAACTGACGTTCAAAAATAAAACATTTGAAAACGGACCATTTTCCACATTTCTGAAGCATGACGTAATGGGGGGGTGTTATCTCTTTTGTCGAAAATCAGCCGTTTTTGCTCGAACATTAAATGCCTCCAAATGGTATTTAATTAACTTCCCGGGGTAAAGAAACCCTTTTTGAGAACTCAGAGTGAGTAAATTGGCCATTTTCATGCACTTTTAACCATTCCATAAATCTTGTGTTTTGGGCCCCTGGAAGCATGAAAATCACTTTAAACATGCTAATTTTAGCTCTAACACTGATGATCCACCTACAAATGTAAACTGACGTTCAAAAATAAAACATTTGAAAACGGACCATTTTCCACATTTCTGAAGCATGACGTAATGGGGGGGTGTTATCTCTTTTGTCGAAAATCAGCCGTTTTTGCTCGAACATTAAATGCCTCCAAATGGTATTTAATTAACTTCCCGGGGTGAAGAAACCCTTTTTGAGAACTCAGAGTGAGTAAATTGGCCATTTTCATGCACTTTTAACCATTCCATAAATCTTGTGTTTTGGGCCCCTGGAAGCATGAAAATCACTTTAAACATGCTAATTTTAGCTCTAACACTGATGATCCACCTACAAATGTGAACTGACGTTCAAAAATAAAACATTTGAAAACGGACCATTTTCCACATTTCTGAAGCATGACGTAATGGGGGGGTGTTATCTCTTTTGTCGAAAATCAGCCGTTTTTGCTCGAACATTAAATGCCTCCAAATGGTATTTAATTAACTTCCCGGGGTGAAGAAACCCTTTTTGAGAACTCAGAGTGAGTAAATTGGCCATTTTCATGCACTTTTAACCAATCCATAAATCTTGTGTTTTGGGCCCCTGGAAGCATGAAAATCACTTTAAACATGCTAATTTTAGCTCTAACACTGATGATCCACCTACAAATGTGAACTGACGTTCAAAAATAAAACATTTGAAAACGGACCATTTTCCACATTCCTGAAGCATGACGTAATGGGGGGGTGTTATCTCTTTTGTCGAAAATCAGCCGTTTTTGCTCGAACATTAAATGCCTCCAAATGGTATTTAATTAACTTCCCGGGGTGAAGAAACCCTTTTTAGAACTCAGAGTGAGTAAATTGGCCATTTTCATGCACTTTTAACCATTCCATAAATCTTGTGTTTTGGGCCCCTGGAAGCATGAAAATCACTTTAAACATTCTAATTTTAGCTCTAACACTGATGATCCACCTACAAATGTGAACTGACGTTCAAAAATAAAACATTTGAAAACGGACCATTTTCCACATTTCTGAAGCATGACGTAATGGGGGGGTGTTATCTCTTTTGTCGAAAATCAGCCGTTTTTGCTCGAACATTAAATGCCTCCAAATGGTATTTAATTAACTTCCCGGGGTGAAGAAACCCTTTTTGAGAACTCAGAGTGAGTAAATTGGCCATTTTCATGCACTTTTAACCATTCCATAAATCTTGTGTTTTGGGCCCCTGGAAGCATCAAAATCACTTTAAACATGCTAATTTTAGCTCTAACACTGATGATCCACCTACAAATGTGAACTGACGTTCAAAAATAAAACATTTGAAAACGGACCATTTTCCACATTTCTGAAGCATGACGTAATGGGGGGGTGTTATCTCTTTTGTCGAAAATCAGCCGTTTTTGCTCGAACATTAAATGCCTCCAAATGGTATTTAATTAACTTCCCGAGCCCCTGGAAGCATGAAAATCACTTTAAACATGCTAATTTTAGCTCTAACACTGATGATCCACCTACAAATGTGAACTGACGTTCAAAAATAAAACATTTGAAAACGGACCATTTTCCACATTTCTGAAGCATGACGTAATGGGGGGGTGTTATCTCTTTTGTCGAAAATCAGCCGTTTTTGCTCGAACATTAAATGCCTCCAAATGGTATTTAATTAACTTCCCGAGCCCCTGGAAGCATGAAAATCACTTTAAACATGCTAATTTTAGCTCTAACACTGATGATCCACCTACAAATGTGAACTGACGTTCAAAAATAAAACATTTGAAAACGGACCATTTTCCACATTTCTGAAGCATGACGTAATGGGGGGGTGTTATCTCTTTTGTCGAAAATCAGCCGTTTTTGCTCGAACATTAAATGCCTCCAAATGGTATTTAATTAACTTCCCGAGCCCCTGGAAGCATGAAAATCACTTTAAACATGCTAATTTTAGCTCTAACACTGATGATCCACCTACAAATGTGAACTGACGTTCAAAAATAAAACATTTGAAAACGGACCATTTTCCACATTTCTGAAGCATGACGTAATGGGGGGGTGTTATCTCTTTTGTCGAAAATCAGCCGTTTTTGCTCGAACATTAAATGCCTCCAAATGGTATTTAATTAACTTCCCGAGCCCCTGGAAGCATGAAAATCACTTTAAACATGCTAATTTTAGCTCTAACACTGATGATCCACCTACAAATGTGAACTGACGTTCAAAAATAAAACATTTGAAAACGGACCATTTTCCACATTTCTGAAGCATGACGTAATGGGGGGGTGTTATCTCTTTTGTCGAAAATCAGCCGTTTTTGCTCGAACATTAAATGCCTCCAAATGGTATTTAATTAACTTCCCGGGGTGAAGAAACCCTTTTTGAGAACTCAGAGTGAGTAAATTGGCCATTTTCATGCACTTTTAACCATTCCATAAATCTTGTGTTTTGGGCCCCT
Organism: Lissotriton vulgaris; assembly: GCF_964263255.1. Classification (NCBI taxonomy): domain Eukaryota; kingdom Metazoa; phylum Chordata; class Amphibia; order Caudata; family Salamandridae; genus Lissotriton; species Lissotriton vulgaris. Next base: position 15,851 of record NW_028244695.1, read on the forward strand.
GGAAGCATGAAAATCACTTTAAACATGCTAATTTTAGCTCTAACACTGATGATCCACCTACAAATGTGAACTGACGTTCAAAAATAAAACATTTGAAAACGGACCATTTTCCACATTTCTGAAGCATGACGTAATGGGGGGGTGTTATCTCTTTTGTCGAAAATCAGCCGTTTTTGCTCGAACATTAAATGCCTCCAAATGGTATTTAATTAACTTCCCGAGCCCCTGGAAGCATGAAAATCACTTTAAACATGCTAATTTTAGCTCTAACACTGATGATCCACCTACAAATGTGAACTGACGTTCAAAAATAAAACATTTGAAAACGGACCATTTTCCACATTTCTGAAGCATGACGTAATGGGGGGGTGTTATCTCTTTTGTCGAAAATCAGCCGTTTTTGCTCGAACATTAAATGCCTCCAAATGGTATTTAATTAACTTCCCGGGGTGAAGAAACCCTTTTTGAGAACTCAGAGTGAGTAAATTGGCCATTTTCATGCACTTTTAACCATTCCATAAATCTTGTGTTTTGGGCCCCTGGAAGCATGAAAATCACTTAAAACATGCTAATTTTAGCTCTAACACTGATGATCCACCTACAAATGTGAACTGACGTTCAAAAATAAAACATTTGAAAACGGACCATTTTCCACATTTCTGAAGCATGACGTAATGGGGGGGTGTTATCTCTTTTGTCGAAAATCAGCCGTTTTTGCTCGAACATTAAATGCCTCCAAATGGTATTTAATTAACTTCCCGAGCCCCTGGAAGCATGAAAATCACTTTAAACATGCTAATTTTAGCTCTAACACTGATGATCCACCTACAAATGTGAACTGACGTTCAAAAATAAAACATTTGAAAACGGACCATTTTCCACATTTCTGAAGCATGACGTAATGGGGGGGTGTTATCTCTTTTGTCGAAAATCAGCCGTTTTTGCTCGAACATTAAATGCCTCCAAATGGTATTTAATTAACTTCCCGGGGTGAAGAAACCCTTTTTGAGAACTCAGAGTGAGTAAATTGGCCATTTTCATGCACTTTTAACCATTCCATAAATCTTGTGTTTTGGGCCCCTGGAAGCATGAAAATCACTTTAAACATGCTAATTTTAGCTCTAACACTGATGATCCACCTACAAATGTGAACTGACGTTCAAAAATAAAACATTTGAAAACGGACCATTTTCCACATTTCTGAAGCATGACGTAATGGGGGGGTGTTATCTCTTTTGTCGAAAATCAGCCGTTTTTGCTCGAACATTAAATGCCTCCAAATGGTATTTAATTAACTTCCCGGGGTGAAGAAACCCTTTTTGAGAACTCAGAGTGAGTAAATTGGCCCTTTTCATGCACTTTTAACCATTCCATAAATCTTGTGTTTTGGGCCCCTGGAAGCATGAAAATCACTTTAAACATGCTAATTTTAGCTCTAACACTGATGATCCACCTACAAATGTGAACTGACGTTCAAAAATAAAACATTTGAAAACGGACCATTTTCCACATTTCTGAAGCATGACGTAATGGGGGGGTGTTATCTCTTTTGTCGAAAATCAGCCGTTTTTGCTCGAACATTAAATGCCTCCAAATGGTATTTAATTAACTTCCCGAGCCCCTGGAAGCATGAAAATCACTTTAAACAAGCTAATTTTAGCTCTAACACTGATGATCCACCTACAAATGTGAACTGACGTTCAAAAATAAAACATTTGAAAACGGACCATTTTCCACATTTCTGAAGCATGACGTAATGGGGGGGTGTTATCTCTTTTGTCGAAAATCAGCCGTTTTTGCTCGAACATTAAATGCCTCCAAATGGTATTTAATTAACTTCCCGGGGTGAAGAAACCCTTTTTGAGAACTCAGAGTGAGTAAATTGGCCATTTTCATGCACTTTTAACCATTCCATAAATCTTGTGTTTTGGGCCCCTGGAAGCATGAAAATCACTTTAAACATGCTAATTTTAGCTCTAACACTGATGATCCACCTACAAATGTGAACTGACGTTCAAAAATAAAACATTTGAAAACGGACCATTTTCCACATTTCTGAAGCATGACGTAATGGGGGGGTGTTATCTCTTTTGTCGAAAATCAGCCGTTTTTGCTCGAACATTAAATGCCTCCAAATGGTATTTAATTAACTTCCCGAGCCCCTGGAAGCATGAAAATCACTTTAAACATGCTAATTTTAGCTCTAACACTGATGATCCACCTACAAATGTGAACTGACGTTCAAAAATAAAACATTTGAAAACGGACCATTTTCCACATTTCTGAAGCATGACGTAATGGGGGGGTGTTATCTCTTTTGTCGAAAATCAGCCGTTTTTGCTCGAACATTAAATGCCTCCAAATGGTATTTAATTAACTTCCCGGGGTGAAGAAACCCTTTTTGAGAACTCAGAGTGAGTAAATTGGCCATTTTCATGCACTTTTAACCATTCCATAAATCTTGTGTTTTGGGCCCCTGGAAGCATGAAAATCACTTTAAACATGCTAATTTTAGCTCTAACACTGATGATCCACCTACAAATGTGAACTGACGTTCAAAAATAAAACATTTGAAAACGGACCATTTTCCACATTTCTGAAGCATGACGTAATGGGGGGGTGTTATCTCTTTTGTCGAAAATCAGCCGTTTTTGCTCGAACATTAAATGCCTCCAAATGGTATTTAATTAACTTCCCGAGCCCCTGGAAGCATGAAAATCACTTTAAACATGCTAATTTTAGCTCTAACACTGATGATCCACCTACAAATGTGAACTGACGTTCAAAAATAAAACATTTGAAAACGGACCATTTTCCACATTTCTGAAGCATGACGTAATGGGGGGGTGTTATCTCTTTTGTCGAAAATCAGCCGTTTTTGCTCGAACATTAAATGCCTCCAAATGGTATTTAATTAACTTCCCGGGGTGAAGAAACCCTTTTTGAGAACTCAGAGTGAGTAAATTGGCCATTTTCATGCACTTTTAACCATTCCATAAATCTTGTGTTTTGGGCCCCTGGAAGCATGAAAATCACTTTAAACATGCTAATTTTAGCTCTAACACTGATGATCCACCTACAAATGTGAACTGACGTTCAAAAATAAAACATTTGAAAACAGACCATTTTCCACATTTCTGAAGCATGACGTAATGGGGGGGTGTTATCTCTTTTGTCGAAAATCAGCCGTTTTTGCTCGAACATTAAATGCCTCCAAATGGTATTTAATTAACTTCCCGAGCCCCTGGAAGCATGAAAATCACTTTAAACATGCTAATTTTAGCTCTAACACTGATGATCCACCTACAAATGTGAACTGACGTTCAAAAATAAAACATTTGAAAACGGACCATTTTCCACATTTCTGAAGCATGACGTAATGGGGGGGTGTTATCTCTTTTGTCGAAAATCAGCCGTTTTTGCTCGAACATTAAATGCCTCCAAATGGTATTTAATTAACTTCCCGAGCCCCTGGAAGCATGAAAATCACTTTAAACATGCTAATTTTAGCTCTAACACTGATGATCCACCTACAAATGTGAACTGACGTTCAAAAATAAAACATTTGAAAACGGACCATTTTCCACATTTCTGAAGCATGACGTAATGGGGGGGTGTTATCTCTTTTGTCGAAAATCAGCCGTTTTTGCTCGAACATTAAATGCCTCCAAATGGTATTTAATTAACTTCCCGGGGTGAAGAAACCCTTTTTGAGAACTCAGAGTGAGTAAATTGGCCATTTTCATGCACTTTTAACCATTCCATAAATCTTGTGTTTTGGGCCCCTGGAAGCATGAAAATCACTTTAAACATGCTAATTTTAGCTCTAACACTGATGATCCACCTACAAATGTGAACTGACGTTCAAAAATAAAACATTTGAAAACTGACCATTTTCCACATTTCTGAAGCATGACGTAATGGGGGGGTGTTATCTCTTTTGTCGAAAATCAGCCATTTTTGCTCGAACATTAAATGCCTCCAAATGGTATTTAATTAACTTCCCGAGCCCCTGGAAGCATGAAAATCACTTTAAACATGCTAATTTTAGCTCTAACACTGATGATCCACCTACAAATGTGAACTGACGTTCAAAAATAAAACATTTGAAAACGGACCATTTTCCACATTTCTGAAGCATGACGTAATGGGGGGGTGTTATCTCTTTTGTCGAAAATCAGCCGTTTTTGCTCGAACATTAAATGCCTCCAAATGGTATTTAATTAACTTCCCGGGGTGAAGAAACCCTTTTTGAGAACTCAGAGTGAGTAAATTGGCCATTTTCATGCACTTTTAACCATTCCATAAATCTTGTGTTTTGGGCCCCTGGAAGCATGAAAATCACTTTAAACATGCTAATTTTAGCTCTAACACTGATGATCCACCTACAAATGTGAACTGACGTTCAAAAATAAACTATTTGAAAACGGACCATTTTCCACATTTCTGAAGCATGACGTAATGGGGGGGTGTTATCTCTTTTGTCGAAAATCAGCCGTTTTTGCTCGAACATTAAATGCCTCCAAATGGTATTTAATTAACTTCCCGAGCCCCTGGAAGCATGAAAATCACTTTAAACATGCTAATTTTAGCTCTAACACTGATGATCCACCTACAAATGTCAACTGACGTTCAAAAATAAAACATTTGAAAACGGACCATTTTCCACATTTCTGAAGCATGACGTAATGGGGGGGTGTTATCTCTTTTGTCGAAAATCAGCCGTTTTTGCTCGAACATTAAATGCCTCCAAATGGTATTTAATTAACTTCCCGAGCCCCTGGAAGCATGAAAATCACTTTAAACATGCTAATTTTAGCTCTAACACTGATGATCCACCTACAAATGTGAACTGACGTTCAAAAATAAAACATTTGAAAACGGACCATTTTCCACATTTCTGAAGCATGACGTAATGGGGGGGTGTTATCTCTTTTGTCGAAAATCAGCCGTTTTTGCTCGAACATTAAATGCCTCCAAATGGTATTTAATTAACTTCCCGGGGTGAAGAAACCCTTTTTGAGAACTCAGAGTGAGTAAATTGGCCATTTTCATGCACTTTTAACCATTCCATAAATCTTGTGTTTTGGGCCCCTGGAAGCATGAAAATCACTTTAAACATGCTAATTTTAGCTCTAACACTGATGATCCACCTACAAATGTGAACTGACGTTCAAAAATAAAACATTTGAAAACGGACCATTTTCCACATTTCTGAAGCATGACGTAATGGGGGGGTGTTATCTCTTTTGTCGAAAATCAGCCGTTTTTGCTCGAACATTAAATGCCTCCAAATGGTATTTAATTAACTTCCCGAGCCCCTGGAAGCATGAAAATCACTTTAAACATGCTAATTTTAGCTCTAACACTGATGATCCACCTACAAATGTGAACTGACGTTCAAAAATAAAACATTTGAAAACGGACCATTTTCCACATTTCTGAAGCATGACGTAATGGGGGGGTGTTATCTCTTTTGTCGAAAATCAGCCGTTTTTGCTCGAACATTAAATGCCTCCAAATGGTATTTAATTAACTTCCCGGGGTGAAGAAACCCTTTTTGAGAACTCAGAGTGAGTAAATTGGCCATTTTCATGCACTTTTAACCATTCCATGAATCTTGTGTTTTGGGCCCCTGGAAGCATGAAAATCACTTTAAACATGCTAATTTTAGCTCTAACACTGATGATCCACCTACAAATGTGAACTGACGTTCAAAAATAAAACATTTGAAAACGGACCATTTTCCACATTTCTGAAGCATGACGTAATGGGGGGGTGTTATCTCTTTTGTCGAAAATCAGCCGTTTTTGCTCGAACATTAAATGCCTCCAAATGGTATTTAATTAACTTCCCGGGGTAAAGAAACCCTTTTTGAGAACTCAGAGTGAGTAAATTGGCCATTTTCATGCACTTTTAACCATTCCATAAATCTTGTGTTTTGGGCCCCTGGAAGCATGAAAATCACTTTAAACATGCTAATTTTAGCTCTAACACTGATGATCCACCTACAAATGTGAACTGACGTTCAAAAATAAAACATTTGAAAACGGACCATTTTCCACATTTCTGAAGCATGACGTAATGGGGGGGTGTTATCTCTTTTGTCGAAAATCAGCCGTTTTTGCTCGAACATTAAATGCCTCCAAATGGTATTTAATTAACTTCCCGGGGTGAAGAAACCCTTTTTGAGAACTCAGAGTGAGTAAATTGGCCATTTTCATGCACTTTTAACCATTCCATAAATCTTGTGTTTTGGGCCCCTGGAAGCATGAAAATCACTTTAAACATGCTAATTTTAGCTCTAACACTGATGATCCACCTACAAATGTGAACTGACGTTCAAAAATAAAACATTTGAAAACGGACCATTTTCCACATTTCTGAAGCATGACGTAATGGGGGGGTGTTATCTCTTTTGTCGAAAATCAGCCGTTTTTGCTCGAACATTAAATGCCTCCAAATGGTATTTAATTAACTTCCCGGGGTGAAGAAACCCTTTTTGAGAACTCAGAGTGAGTAAATTGGCCATTTTCATGCACTTTTAACCAATCCATAAATCTTGTGTTTTGGGCCCCTGGAAGCATGAAAATCACTTTAAACATGCTAATTTTAGCTCTAACACTGATGATCCACCTACAAATGTGAACTGACGTTCAAAAATAAAACATTTGAAAACGAACCATTTTCCACATTTCTGAAGCATGACGTAATGGGGGGGGTGTTATCTCTTTTGTCGAAAATCAGCCGTTTTTGCTCGAACATTAAATGCCTCCAAATGGTATTTAATTAACTTCCCGGGGTGAAGAAACCCTTTTTAGAACTCAGAGTGAGTAAATTGGCCATTTTCATGCACTTTTAACCATTCCATAAATCTTGTGTTTTGGGCCCCTGGAAGCATGAAAATCACTTTAAACATTCTAATTTTAGCTCTAACACTGATGATCGCCCTACAAATGTGAAATGACGTTCAAAAATAAAACATTTGAAAACGGACTATTTTCCACATTTCTGAAGCATGACGTAATGGGGGGGTGTTATCTCTTTTGTCGAAAATCAGCCGTTTTTGCTCGAACATTAAATGCCTCCAAATGGTATTTAATTAACTTCCCGAGCCCCTGGAAGCATGAAAATCACTTTAAACATTCTAATTTTAGCTCTAACACTGATGATCGCCCTACAAATGTGAACTGACGTTCAAAAATAAAACATTTGAAAACGGACCATTTTCCACATTTCTGAAGCATGACGTAATGGGGGGGGTGTTATCTCTTTTGTCGAAAATCAGCCGTTTTTGCTCGAACATTAAATGCCTCCAAATGGTATTTAATTAACTTCCCGGGGTGAAGAAACCCTTTTTGAGAACTCAGAGTGAGTAAATAGGCCATTTTCATGCACTTTTAACCATTCCATAAATCTTGTGTTTTGGGCCCCTGGAAGCATGAAAATCACTTTAAACATGCTAATTTTAGCTCTAACACTGATGATCCACCTACAAATGTGAACTGACGTTCAAAAATAAAACATTTGAAAACGGACCATTTTCCACATTTCTGAAGCATGACGTAATGGGGGGGTGTTATCTCTTTTGTCGAAAATCAGCCGTTTTTGCTCGAACATTAAATGCCTCCAAATGGTATTTAATTAACTTCCCGAGCCCCTGGAAGCATGAAAATCACTTTAAACATGCTAATTTTAGCTCTAACACTGATGATCCACCTACAAATGTGAACTGACGTTCAAAAATAAAACATTTGAAAACGGACCATTTTCCACATTTCTGAAGCATGACGTAATGGGGGGGTGTTATCTCTTTTGTCGAAAATCAGCCGTTTTTGCTCGAACATTAAATGCCTCCAAATGGTATTTAATTAACTTCCCGAGCCCCTGGAAGCATGAAAATCACTTTAAACATGCTAATTTTAGCTCTAACACTGATGATCCACCTACAAATGTGAACTGACGTTCAAAAATAAAACATTTGAAAACGGCCCATTTTCCACATTTCTGAAGCATGACGTAATGGGGGGGTGTTATCTCTTTTGTCGAAAATCAGCCGTTTTTGCTCGAACATTAAATGCCTCCAAATGGTATTTAATTAACTTCCCGAGCCCCTGGAAGCATGAAAATCACTTTAAACATGCTAATTTTAGCTCTAACACTGATGATCCACCTACAAATGTGAACTGACGTTCAAAAATAAAACATTTGAAAACGGACCATTTTCCACATTTCTGAAGCATGACGTAATGGGGGGGTGTTATCTCTTTTGTCGAAAATCAGCCGTTTTTGCTCGAACATTAAATGCCTCCAAATGGTATTTAATTAACTTCCCGAGCCCCTGGAAGCATGAAAATCACTTTAAACATGCTAATTTTAGCTCTAAGACTGATGATCCACCTACAAATGTGAACTGACGTTCAAAAATAAAACATTTGAAAACGGACCATTTTCCACATTTCTGAAGCATGACGTAATGGGGGGGTGTTATCTCTTTTGTCGAAAATCAGCCGTTTTTGCTCGAACATTAAATGCCTCCAAATGGTATTTAATTAACTTCCCGGGGTGAAGAAACCCTTTTTGAGAACTCAGAGTGAGTAAATTGGCCATTTTCATGCACTTTTAACCAATCCATAAATCTTGTGTTTTGGGCCCCTGGAAGCATGAAAATCACTTTAAACATGCTAATTTTAGCTCTAACACTGATGATCCACCTACAAATGTGAACTGACGTTCAAAAATAAAACATTTGAAAACGGACCATTTTCCACATTTCTGAAGCATGACGTAATGGGGGGGTGTTATCTCTTTTGTCGAAAATCAGCCGTTTTTGCTCGAACATTAAATGCCTCCAAATGGTATTTAATTAACTTCCCGGGGTGAAGAAACCCTTTTTAGAACTCAGAGTGAGTAAATTGGCCATTTTCATGCACTTTTAACCATTCCATAAATCTTGTGTTTTGGGCCCCTGGAAGCATGAAAATCACTTTAAACATTCTAATTTTAGCTCTAACACTGATGATCCACCTACAAATGTGAACTGACGTTCAAAAATAAAACATTTGAAAACGGACTATTTTCCACATTTCTGAAGCATGACGTAATGGGGGGGTGTTATCTCTTTTGTCGAAAATCAGCCGTTTTTGCTCGAACATTAAATGCCTCCAAATGGTATTTAATTAACTTCCCGAGCCCCTGGAAGCATGAAAATCACTTTAAACATGCTAATTTTAGCTCTAACACTGATGATCCACCTACAAATGTGAACTGACGTTCAAAAATAAAACATTTGAAAACGGACCATTTTCCACATTTCTGAAGCATGACGTAATGGGGGGGGTGTTATCTCTTTTGTCGAAAATCAGCCGTTTTTGCTCGAACATTAAATGCCTCCAAATGGTATTTAATTAACTTCCCGGGGTGAAGAAACCCTTTTTGAGAACTCAGAGTGAGTAAATTGGCCATTTTCATGCACTTTTAACCATTCCATAAATCTTGTGTTTTGGGCCCCTGGAAGCATGAAAATCACTTTAAACATGCTAATTTTAGCTCTAACACTGATGATCCACCTACAAATGTGAACTGACGTTCAAAAATAAAACATTTGAAAACGGACCATTTTCCACATTTCTGAAGCATGACGTAATGGGGGGGTGTTATCTCTTTTGTCGAAAATCAGCCGTTTTTGCTCGAACATTAAATGCCTCCAAATGGTATTTAATTAACTTCCCGAGCCCCTGGAAGCATGAAAATCACTTTAAACATGCTAATTTTAGCTCTAACACTGATGATCCACCTACAAATGTGAACTGACGTTCAAAAATAAAACATTTGAAAACGGACCATTTTCCACATTTCTGAAGCATGACGTAATGGGGGGGTGTTATCTCTTTTGTCGAAAATCAGCCGTTTTTGCTCGAACATTAAATGCCTCCAAATGGTATTTAATTAACTTCCCGAGCCCCTGGAAGCATGAAAATCACTTTAAACATGCTAATTTTAGCTCTAACACTGATGATCCACCTACAAATGTGAACTGACGTTCAAAAATAAAACATTTGAAAACGGACCATTTTCCACATTTCTGAAGCATGACGTAATGGGGGGGTGTTATCTCTTTTGTCGAAAATCAGCCGTTTTTGCTCGAACATTAAATGCCTCCAAATGGTATTTAATTAACTTCCCGAGCCCCTGGAAGCATGAAAATCACTTTAAACATGCTAATTTTAGCTCTAACACTGATGATCCACCTACAAATGTGAACTGACGTTCAAAAATAAAACATTTGAAAACGGACCATTTTCCACATTTCTGAAGCATGACGTAATGGGGGGGTGTTATCTCTTTTGTCGAAAATCAGCCGTTTTTGCTCGAACATTAAATGCCTCCAAATGGTATTTAATTAACTTCCCGAGCCCCTGGAAGCATGAAAATCACTTTAAACATGCTAATTTTAGCTCTAACACTGATGATCCACCTACAAATGTGAACTGACGTTCAAAAATAAAACATTTGAAAACGGACCATTTTCCACATTTCTGAAGCATGACGTAATGGGGGGGTGTTATCTCTTTTGTCGAAAATCAGCCGTTTTTGCTCGAACATTAAATGCCTCCAAATGGTATTTAATTAACTTCCCGGGGTGAAGAAACCCTTTTTGAGAACTCAGAGTGAGTAAATTGGCCATTTTCATGCACTTTTAACCATTCCATAAATCTTGTGTTTTGGGCCCCTGGAAGCATGAAAATCACTTTAAACATGCTAATTTTAGCTCTAACACTGATGATCCACCTACAAATGTGAACTGACGTTCAAAAATAAAACATTTGAAAACGGACCATTTTCCACATTTCTGAAGCATGACGTAATGGGGGGGTGTTATCTCTTTTGTCGAAAATCAGCCGTTTTTGCTCGAACATTAAATGCCTCCAAATGGTATTTAATTAACTTCCCGAGCCCCTGGAAGCATGAAAATCACTTTAAACATGCTAATTTTAGCTCTAACACTGATGATCCACCTACAAATGTGAACTGACGTTCAAAAATAAAACATTTGAAAACGGACCATTTTCCACATTTCTGAAGCATGACGTAATGGGGGGGGTGTTATCTCTTTTGTCGAAAATCAGCCGTTTTTGCTCGAACATTAAATGCCTCCAAATGGTATTTAATTAACTTCCCGGGGTGAAGAAACCCTTTTTGAGAACTCAGAGTGAGTAAATTGGCCATTTTCATGCACTTTTAACCATTCCATAAATCTTGTGTTTTGGGCCCCTGGAAGCATGAAAATCACTTTAAACATGCTAATTTTAGCTCTAACACTGATGATCCCCCTACAAATGTGAACTGACGTTCAAAAATAAAACATTTGAAAACGGACCATTTTCCACATTTCTGAAGCATGACGTAATGGGGGGGTGTTATCTCTTTTGTCGAAAATCATCCGTTTTTGCTCGAACATTAAATGCCTCCAAATGGTATTTAATTAACTTCCCGAGCCCCTGGAAGCATGAAAATCACTTTAAACATGCTAATTTTAGCTCTAACACTGATGATCCACCTACAAATGTGAACTGACGTTCAAAAATAAAACATTTGAAAACGGACCATTTTCCACATTTCTGAAGCATGACGTAATGGGGGGGTGTTATCTCTTTTGTCGAAAATCAGCCGTTTTTGCTCGAACATTAAATGCCTCCAAATGGTATTTAATTAACTTCCCGGGGTGAAGAAACCCTTTTTGAGAACTCAGAGTGAGTAAATTGGCCATTTTCATGCACTTTTAACCATTCCATAAATCTTGTGTTTTGGGCCCCTGGAAGCATGAAAATCACTTTAAACATGCTAATTTTAGCTCTAACACTGATGATCCACCTACAAATGTGAACTGACGTTCAAAAATAAAACATTTGAAAACGGACCATTTTCCACATTTCTGAAGCATGACGTAATGGGGGGGTGTTATCTCTTTTGTCGAAAATCAGCCGTTTTTGCTCGAACATTAAATGCCTCCAAATGGTATTTAATTAACTTCCCGGGGTGAAGAAACCCTTTTTGAGAACTCAGAGTGAGTAAATTGGCCCTTTTCATGCACTTTTAACCATTCCATAAATCTTGTGTTTTGGGCCCCTGGAAGCATGAAAATCACTTTAAACATGCTAATTTTAGCTCTAACACTGATGATCCACCTACAAATGTGAACTGACGTTCAAAAATAAAACATTTGAAAACGGACCATTTTCCACATTTCTGAAGCATGACGTAATGGGGGGGTGTTATCTCTTTTGTCGAAAATCAGCCGTTTTTGCTCGAACATTAAATGCCTCCAAATGGTATTTAATTAACTTCCCGAGCCCCTGGAAGCATGAAAATCACTTTAAACAAGCTAATTTTAGCTCTAACACTGATGATCCACCTACAAATGTGAACTGACGTTCAAAAATAAAACATTTGAAAACGGACCATTTTCCACATTTCTGAAGCATGACGTAATGGGGGGGTGTTATCTCTTTTGTCGAAAATCAGCCGTTTTTGCTCGAACATTAAATGCCTCCAAATGGTATTTAATTAACTTCCCAGGGTGAAGAAACCCTTTTTGAGAACTCAGAGTGAGTAAATTGGCCATTTTCATGCACTTTTAACCATTCCATAAATCTTGTGTTTTGGGCCCCTGGAAGCATGAAAATCACTTTAAACATGCTAATTTTAGCTCTAACACTGATGATCCACCTACAAATGTGAACTGACGTTCAAAAATAAAACATTTGAAAACGGACCATTTTCCACATTTCTGAAGCATGACGTAATGGGGGGGTGTTATCTCTTTTGTCGAAAATCAGCCGTTTTTGCTCGAACATTAAATGCCTCCAAATGGTATTTAATTAACTTCCCGAGCCCCTGGAAGCATGAAAATCACTTTAAACATGCTAATTTTAGCTCTAACACTGATGATCCACCTACAAATGTGAACTGACGTTCAAAAATAAAACATTTGAAAACGGACCATTTTCCACATTTCTGAAGCATGACGTAATGGGGGGGTGTTATCTCTTTTGTCGAAAATCAGCCGTTTTTGCTCGAACATTAAATGCCTCCAAATGGTATTTAATTAACTTCCCGGGGTGAAGAAACCCTTTTTGAGAACTCAGAGTGAGTAAATTGGCCATTTTCATGCACTTTTAACCATTCCATAAATCTTGTGTTTTGGGCCCCTGGAAGCATGAAAATCACTTTAAACATGCTAATTTTAGCTCTAACACTGATGATCCACCTACAAATGTGAACTGACGTTCAAAAATAAAACATTTGAAAACGGACCATTTTCCACATTTCTGAAGCATGACGTAATGGGGGGGTGTTATCTCTTTTGTCGAAAATCAGCCGTTTTTGCTCGAACATTAAATGCCTCCAAATGGTATTTAATTAACTTCCCGAGCCCCTGGAAGCATGAAAATCACTTTAAACATGCTAATTTTAGCTCTAACACTGATGATCCACCTACAAATGTGAACTGACGTTCAAAAATAAAACATTTGAAAACGGACCATTTTCCACATTTCTGAAGCATGACGTAATGGGGGGGTGTTATCTCTTTTGTCGAAAATCAGCCGTTTTTGCTCGAACATTAAATGCCTCCAAATGGTATTTAATTAACTTCCCGGGGTGAAGAAACCCTTTTTGAGAACTCAGAGTGAGTAAATTGGCCATTTTCATGCACTTTTAACCATTCCATAAATCTTGTGTTTTGGACCCCTGGAAGCATGAAAATCACTTTAAACATGCTAATTTTAGCTCTAACACTGATGATCCACCTACAAATGTGAACTGACGTTCAAAAATAAAACATTTGAAAACGGACCATTTTCCACATTTCTGAAGCATGACGTAATGGGGGGGTGTTATCTCTTTTGTCGAAAATCAGCCGTTTTTGCTCGAACATTAAATGCCTCCAAATGGTATTTAATTAACTTCCCGAGCCCCTGGAAGCATGAAAATCACTTTAAACATGCTAATTTTAGCTCTAACACTGATGATCCACCTACAAATGTGAACTGACGTTCAAAAACTAAAACATTTGAAAACGGACCATTTTCCACATTTCTGAAGCATGACGTAATGGGGGGGTGTTATCTCTTTTGTCGAAAATCAGCCGTTTTTGCTCGAACATTAAATGCCTCCAAATGGTATTTAATTAACTTCCCGAGCCCCTGGAAGCATGAAAATCACTTTAAACATGCTAATTTTAGCTCTAACACTGATGATCCACCTACAAATGTGAACTGACGTTCAAAAATAAAACATTTGAAAACGGACCATTTTCCACATTTCTGAAGCATGACGTAATGGGGGGGTGTTATCTCTTTTGTCGAAAATCAGCCGTTTTTGCTCGAACATTAAATGCCTCCAAATGGTATTTAATTAACTTCCCGGGGTGAAGAAACCCTTTTTGAGAACTCAGAGTGAGTAAATTGGCCATTTTCATGCACTTTTAACCATTCCATAAATCTTGTGTTTTGGGCCCCTGGAAGCATGAAAATCACTTTAAACATGCTAATTTTAGCTGTAACACTGATGATCCACCTACAAATGTGAACTGACGTTCAAAAATAAAACATTTGAAAACTGACCATTTTCCACATTTCTGAAGCATGACGTAATGGGGGGGTGTTATCTCTTTTGTCGAAAATCAGCCGTTTTTGCTCGAACATTAAATGCCTCCAAATGGTATTTAATTAACTTCCCGAGCCCCTGGAAGCATGAAAATCACTTTAAACATGCTAATTTTAGCTCTAACACTGATGATCCACCTACAAATGTGAACTGACGTTCAAAAATAAAACATTTGAAAACGGACCATTTTCCACATTTCTGAAGCATGACGTAATGGGGGGGTGTTATCTCTTTTGTCGAAAATCAGCCGTTTTTGCTCGAACATTAAATGCCTCCAAATGGTATTTAATTAACTTCCCGGGGTGAAGAAACCCTTTTTGAGAACTCAGAGTGAGTAAATTGGCCATTTTCATGCACTTTTAACCATTCCATAAATCTTGTGTTTTGGGCCCCTGGAAGCATGAAAATCACTTTAAACATGCTAATTTTAGCTCTAACACTGATGATCCACCTACAAATGTGAACTGACGTTCAAAAATAAAACATTTGAAAACGGACCATTTTCCACATTTCTGAAGCATGACGTAATGGGGGGGTGTTATCTCTTTTGTCGAAAATCAGCCGTTTTTGCTCGAACATTAAATGCCTCCAAATGGTATTTAATTAACTTCCCGAGCCCCTGGAAGCATGAAAATCACTTTAAACATGCTAATTTTAGCTCTAACACTGATGATCCACCTACAAATGTGAACTGACGTTCAAAAATAAAACATTTGAAAACGGACCATTTTCCACATTTCTGAAGCATGACGTAATGGGGGGTGTTATCTCTTTTGTCGAAAATCAGCCGTTTTTGCTCGAAGATTAAATGCCTCCAAATGGTATTTAATTAACTTCCCGAGCCCCTGGAAGCATGAAAATCACTTTAAACATGCTAATTTTAGCTCTAACACTGATGATCCACCTACAAATGTGAACTGACGTTCAAAAATAAAACATTTGAAAACGGACCATTTTCCACATTTCTGAAGCATGACGTAATGGGGGGGTGTTATCTCTTTTGTCGAAAATCAGCCGTTTTTGCTCGAACATTAAATGCCTCCAAATGGTATTTAATTAACTTCCCGGGGTGAAGAAACCCTTTTTGAGAACTCAGAGTGAGTAAATTGGCCATTTTCATGCACTTTTAACCATTCCATAAATCTTGTGTTTTGGGCCCCTGGAAGCATGAAAATCACTTTAAACATGCTAATTTTAGCTCTAACACTGATGATCCACCTACAAATGTGAACTGACGTTCAAAAATAAAACATTTGAAAACGGACCATTTTCCACATTTCTGAAGCATGACGTAATGGGGGGGTGTTATCTCTTTTGTCGAAAATCAGCCGTTTTTGCTCGAACATTAAATGCCTCCAAATGGTATTTAATTAACTTCCCGAGCCCCTGGAAGCATGAAAATCACTTTAAACATGCTAATTTTAGCTCTAACACTGATGATCCACCTACAAATGTGAACTGACGTTCAAAAATAAAACATTTGAAAACGGACCATTTTCCACATTTCTGAAGCATGACGTAATGGGGGGGGTGTTATCTCTTTTGTCGAAAATCAGCCGTTTTTGCTCGAACATTAAATGCCTCCAAATGGTATTTAATTAACTTCCGAGCCCCTGGAAGCATGAAAATCACTTTAAACATGCTAATTTTAGCTCTAACACTGATGATCCACCTACAAATGTGAACTGACGTTCAAAAATAAAACATTTGAAAACGGACCATTTTCCACATTTCTGAAGCATGACGTAATGGGGGGGTGTTATCTCTTTTGTCGAAAATCAGCCGTTTTTGCTCGAACATTAAATGCCTCCAAATGGTATTTAATTAACTTCCCGGGGTGAAGAAACCCTTTTTGAGAACTCAGAGTGAGTAAATTGGCCATTTTCATGCACTTTTAACCATTCCATAAATCTTGTGTTTTGGGCCCCTGGAAGCATGAAAATCACTTTAAACATGCTAATTTTAGCTCTAACACTGATGATCCACCTACAAATGTGAACTGACGTTCAAAAATAAAACATTTGAAAACGGACCATTTTCCACATTTCTGAAGCATGACGTAATGGGGGGGTGTTATCTCTTTTGTCGAAAATCAGCCGTTTTTGCTCGAACATTAAATGCCTCCAAATGGTATTTAATTAACTTCCCGAGCCCCTGGAAGCATGAAAATCACTTTAAACATGCTAATTTTAGCTCTAACACTGATGATCCACCTACAAATGTGAACTGACGTTCAAAAATAAAACATTTGAAAACGGACCATTTTCCACATTTCTGAAGCATGACGTAATGGGGGGGTGTTATCTCTTTTGTCGAAAATCAGCCGTTTTTGCTCGAACATTAAATGCCTCCAAATGGTATTTAATTAACTTCCCGAGCCCCTGGAAGCATGAAAATCACTTTAAACATGCTAATTTTAGCTCTAACACTGATGATCCACCTACAAATGTGAACTGACGTTCAAAAATAAAACATTTGAAAACGGACCATTTTCCACCTTTCTGAAGCATGACGTAATGGGGGGGTGTTATCTCTTTTGTCGAAAATCAGCCGTTTTTGCTCGAACATTAAATGCCTCCAAATGGTATTTAATTAACTTCCCGAGCCCCTGGAAGCATGAAAATCACTTTAAACATGCTAATTTTAGCTCTAACACTGATGATCCACCTACAAATGTGAACTGACGTTCAAAAATAAAACATTTGAAAACGGACCATTTTCCACATTTCTGAAGCATGACGTAATGGGGGGGTGTTATCTCTTTTGTCGAAAATCAGCCGTTTTTGCTCGAACATTAAATGCCTCCAAATGGTATTTAATTAACTTCCCGAGCCCCTGGAAGCATGAAAATCACTTTAAACATGCTAATTTTAGCTCTAACACTGATGATCCACCTACAAATGTGAACTGACGTTCAAAAATAAAACATTTGAAAACGGACCATTTTCAACATTTCTGAAGCATGACGTAATGGGGGGGTGTTATCTCTTTTGTCGAAAATCAGCCGTTTTTGCTCGAACATTAAATGCCTCCAAATGGTATTTAATTAACTTCCCGAGCCCCTGGAAGCATGAAAATCACTTTAAACATGCTAATTTTAGCTCTAACACTGATGATCCACCTACAAATGTGAACTGACGTTCAAAAATAAAACATTTGAAAACGGACCATTTTCCACATTTCTGAAGCATGACGTAATGGGGGGTGTTATCTCTTTTGTCGAAAATCAGCCGTTTTTGCTCGAACATTAAATGCCTCCAAATGGTATTTAATTAACTTCCCGGGGTGAAGAAACCCTTTTTGAGAACTCAGAGTGAGTAAATTGGCCATTTTCATGCACTTTTGACCATTCCATAAATCTTGTGTTTTGGGCCCCTGGAAGCATGAAAATCACTTTAAACATGCTAATTTTAGCTCTAACACTGATGATCCACCTACAAATGTGAACTGACGTTCAAAAATAAAACATTTGAAAACGGACCATTTTCCACATTTCTGAAGCATGACGTAATGGGGGGGTGTTATCTCTTTTGTCGAAAATCAGCCGTTTTTGCTCGAACATTAAATGCCTCCAAATGGTATTTAATTAACTTCCCGAGCCCCTGGAAGCATGAAAATCACTTTAAACATGCTAATTTTAGCTCTAACACTGATGATCCACCTACAAATGTGAACTGACGTTCAAAAATAAAACATTTGAAAACGGACCATTTTCCACATTTCTGAAGCATGACGTAATGGGGGGGTGTTATCTCTTTTGTCGAAAATCAGCCGTTTTTGCTCGAACATTAAATGCCTCCAAATGGTATTTAATTAACTTCCCGAGCCCCTGGAAGCATGAAAATCACTTTAAACATGCTAATTTTAGCTCTAACACTGATGATCCACCTACAAATGTGAACTGACGTTTAAAAATAAAACATTTGAAAACGGACCATTTTTCACATTTCTGAAGCATGACGTAATGGGGGGGTGTTATCTCTTTTGTCGAAAATCAGCCGTTTTTGCTCGAACATTAAATGCCTCCAAATGGTATTTAATTAACTTCCCGAGCCCCTGGAAGCATGAAAATCACTTTAAACATGCTAATTTTAGCTCTAACACTGATGATCCACCTACAAATGTGAACTGACGTTCAAAAATAAAACATTTGAAAACGGACCATTTTCCACATTTCTGAAGCATGACGTAATGGGGGGGTGTTATCTCTTTTGTCGAAAATCAGCCGTTTTTGCTCGAACATTAAATGCCTCCAAATGGTATTTAATTAACTTCCCGGGGTGAAGAAACCCTTTTTGAGAACTCAGAGTGAGTAAATTGGCCATTTTCATGCACTTTTAACCATTCCATAAATCTTGTGTTTTGGGCCCCTGGAAGCATGAAAATCACTTTAAACATGCTAATTTTAGCTCTAACACTGATGATCCACCTACAAATGTGAACTGACGTTCAAAAATAAAACATTTGAAAACGGACCATTTTCCACATTTCTGAAGCATGACGTAATGGGGGGGTGTTATCTCTTTTGTCGAAAATCAGCCGTTTTTGCTCGAACATTAAATGCCTCCAAATGGTATTTAATTAACTTCCCGAGCCCCTGGAAGCATGAAAATCACTTTAAACATGCTAATTTTAGCTCTAACACTGATGATCCACCTACAAATGTGAACTGACGTTCAAAAATAAAACATTTGAAAACGGACCATTTTCCACATTTCTGAAGCATGACGTAATGGGGGGGGTGTTATCTCTTTTGTCGAAAATCAGCCGTTTTTGCTCGAACATTAAATGCCTCCAAATGGTATTTAATTAACTTCCGAGCCCCTGGAAGCATGAAAATCACTTTAAACATGCTAATTTTAGCTCTAACACTGATGATCCACCTACAAATGTGAACTGACGTTCAAAAATAAAACATTTGAAAACGGACCATTTTCCACATTTCTGAAGCATGACGTAATGGGGGGGTGTTATCTCTTTTGTCGAAAATCAGCCGTTTTTGCTCGAACATTAAATGCCTCCAAATGGTATTTAATTAACTTCCCGGGGTGAAGAAACCCTTTTTGAGAACTCAGAGTGAGTAAATTGGCCATTTTCATGCACTTTTAACCATTCCATAAATCTTGTGTTTTGGGCCCCTGGAAGCATGAAAATCACTTTAAACATGCTAATTTTAGCTCTAACACTGATGATCCACCTACAAATGTGAACTGACGTTCAAAAATAAAACATTTGAAAACGGACCATTTTCCACATTTCTGAAGCATGACGTAATGGGGGGGTGTTATCTCTTTTGTCGAAAATCAGCCGTTTTTGCTCGAACATTAAATGCCTCCAAATGGTATTTAATTAACTTCCCGAGCCCCTGGAAGCATGAAAATCACTTTAAACATGCTAATTTTAGCTCTAACACTGATGATCCACCTACAAATGTGAACTGACGTTCAAAAATAAAACATTTGAAAACGGACCATTTTCCACATTTCTGAAGCATGACGTAATGGGGGGGTGTTATCTCTTTTGTCGAAAATCAGCCGTTTTTGCTCGAACATTAAATGCCTCCAAATGGTATTTAATTAACTTCCCGAGCCCCTAGAAGCATGAAAATCACTTTAAACATGCTAATTTTAGCTCTAACACTGATGATCCACCTACAAATGTGAACTGACGTTCAAAAATAAAACATTTGAAAACGGACCATTTTCCACATTTCTGAAGCATGACGTAATGGGGGGGTGTTATCTCTTTTGTCGAAAATCAGCCGTTTTTGCTCGAACATTAAATGCCTCCAAATGGTATTTAATTAACTTCCCGAGCCCCTGGAAGCATGAAAATCACTTTAAACATGCTAATTTTAGCTCTAACACTGATGATCCACCTACAAATGTGAACTGACGTTCAAAAATAAAACATTTGAAAACGGACCATTTTCCACATTTCTGAAGCATGACGTAATGGGGGGGTGTTATCTCTTTTGTCGAAAATCAGCCGTTTTTGCTCGAACATTAAATGCCTCCAAATGGTATTTAATTAACTTCCCGAGCCCCTGGAAGCATGAAAATCACTTTAAACATGCTAATTTTAGCTCTAACACTGATGATCCACCTACAAATGTGAACTGACGTTCAAAAATAAAACATTTGAAAACGGACCATTTTCAACATTTCTGAAGCATGACGTAATGGGGGGGTGTTATCTCTTTTGTCGAAAATCAGCCGTTTTTGCTCGAACATTAAATGCCTCCAAATGGTATTTAATTAACTTCCCGAGCCCCTGGAAGCATGAAAATCACTTTAAACATGCTAATTTTAGCTCTAACACTGATGATCCACCTACAAATGTGAACTGACGTTCAAAAATAAAACATTTGAAAACGGACCATTTTCCACATTTCTGAAGCATGACGTAATGGGGGGTGTTATCTCTTTTGTCGAAAATCAGCCGTTTTTGCTCGAACATTAAATGCCTCCAAATGGTATTTAATTAACTTCCCGGGGTGAAGAAACCCTTTTTGAGAACTCAGAGTGAGTAAATTGGCCATTTTCATGCACTTTTAACCATTCCATAAATCTTGTGTTTTGGGCCCCTGGAAGCATGAAAATCACTTTAAACATGCTAATTTTAGCTCTAACACTGATGATCCACCTACAAATGTGAACTGACGTTCAAAAATAAAACATTTGAAAACGGACCATTTTCCACATTTCTGAAGCATGACGTAATGGGGGGGTGTTATCTCTTTTGTCGAAAATCAGCCGTTTTTGCTCGAACATTAAATGCCTCCAAATGGTATTTAATTAACTTCCCGAGCCCCTGGAAGCATGAAAATCACTTTAAACATGCTAATTTTAGCTCTAACACTGATGATCCACCTACAAATGTGAACTGACGTTCAAAAATAAAACATTTGAAAACGGACCATTTTCCACATTTCTGAAGCATGACGTAATGGGGGGGTGTTATCTCTTTTGTCGAAAATCAGCCGTTTTTGCTCGAACATTAAATGCCTCCAAATGGTATTTAATTAACTTCCCGAGCCCCTGGAAGCATGAAAATCACTTTAAACATGCTAATTTTAGCTCTAACACTGATGATCCACCTACAAATGTGAACTGACGTTTAAAAATAAAACATTTGAAAACGGACCATTTTCCACATTTCTGAAGCATGACGTAATGGGGGGTGTTATCTCTTTTGTCGAAAATCAGCCGTTTTTGCTCGAACATTAAATGCCTCCAAATGGTATTTAATTAACTTCCCGAGCCCCTGGAAGCATGAAAATCACTTTAAACAAGCTAATTTTAGCTCTAACACTGATGATCCACCTACAAATGTGAACTGACGTTCAAAAATAAAACATTTGAAAACGGACCATTTTCCACATTTCTGAAGCATGACGTAATGGGGGGGTGTTATCTCTTTTGTCGAAAATCAGCCGTTTTTGCTCGAACATTAAATGCCTCAAAATGGTATTTAATTAACTTCCCGGGGTGAAGAAACCCTTTTTGAGAACTCAGAGTGAGTAAATTGGCCATTTTCATGCACTTTTAACCATTCCATAAATCTTGTGTTTTGGGCCCCTGGAAGCATGAAAATCACTTTAAACATGCTAATTTTAGCTCTAACACTGATGATCCACCTACAAATGTGAACTGACGTTCAAAAATAAAACATTTGAAAACGGACCATTTTCCACATTTCTGAAGCATGACGTAATGGGGGGGTGTTATCTCTTTTGTCGAAAATCAGCCGTTTTTGCTCGAACATTAAATGCCTCCAAATGGTATTTAATTAACTTCCCGAGCCCCTGGAAGCATGAAAATCACTTTAAACATGCTAATTTTAGCTCTAACACTGATGATCCACCTACAAATGTGAACTGACGTTTAAAAATAAAACATTTGAAAACGGACCATTTTCCACATTTCTGAAGCATGACGTAATGGGGGGGTGTTATCTCTTTTGTCGAAAATCAGCCGTTTTTGCTCGAACATTAAATGCCTCCAAATGGTATTTAATTAACTTCCCGGGGTGAAGAAACCCTTTTTGAGAACTCAGAGTGAGTAAATTGGCCATTTTCATGCACTTTTAACCATTCCATAAATCTTGTGTTTTGGGCCCCTGGAAGCATGAAAATCACTTTAAACATGCTAATTTTAGCTCTAACACTGATGATCCACCTACAAATGTGAACTGACGTTCAAAAATAAAACATTTGAAAACGGACCATTTTCCACATTTCTGAAGCATGACGTAATGGGGGGGTGTTATCTCTTTTGTCGAAAATCAGCCGTTTTTGCTCGAACATTAAATGCCTCCAAATGGTATTTAATTAACTTCCCGGGGTGAAGAAACCCTTTTTGAGAACTCAGAGTGAGTAAATTGGCCCTTTTCATGCACTTTTAACCATTCCATAAATCTTGTGTTTTGGGCCCCTGGAAGCATGAAAATCACTTTAAACATGCTAATTTTAGCTCTAACACTGATGATCCACCTACAAATGTGAACTGACGTTCAAAAATAAAACATTTGAAAACGGACCATTTTCCACATTTCTGAAGCATGACGTAATGGGGGGGTGTTATCTCTTTTGTCGAAAATCAGCCGTTTTTGCTCGAACATTAAATGCCTCCAAATGGTATTTAATTAACTTCCCGAGCCCCTGGAAGCATGAAAATCACTTTAAACAAGCTAATTTTAGCTCTAACACTGATGATCCACCTACAAATGTGAACTGACGTTCAAAAATAAAACATTTGAAAACGGACCATTTTCCACATTTCTGAAGCATGACGTAATGGGGGGGTGTTATCTCCTTTGTCGAAAATCAGCCGTTTTTGCTCGAACATTAAATGCCTCCAAATGGTATTTAATTAACTTCCCAGGGTGAAGAAACCCTTTTTGAGAACTCAGAGTGAGTAAATTGGCCATTTTCATGCACTTTTAACCATTCCATAAATCTTGTGTTTTGGGCCCCTGGAAGCATGAAAATCACTTTAAACATGCTAATTTTAGCTCTAACACTGATGATCCACCTACAAATGTGAACTGACGTTCAAAAATAAAACATTTGAAAACGGACCATTTTCCACATTTCTGAAGCATGACGTAATGGGGGGGTGTTATCTCTTTTGTCGAAAATCAGCCGTTTTTGCTCGAACATTAAATGCCTCCAAATGGTATTTAATTAACTTCCCGAGCCCCTGGAAGCATGAAAATCACTTTAAACATGCTAATTTTAGCTCTAACACTGATGATCCACCTACAAATGTGAACTGACGTTCAAAAATAAAACATTTGAAAACGGACCATTTTCCACATTTCTGAAGCATGACGTAATGGGGGGTGTTATCTCTTTTGTCGAAAATCAGCCGTTTTTGCTCGAACATTAAATGCCTCCAAATGGTATTTAATTAACTTCCCGGGGTGAAGAAACCCTTTTTGAGAACTCAGAGTGAGTAAATTGGCCATTTTCATGCACTTTTAACCATTCCATAAATCTTGTGTTTTGGGCCCCTGGAAGCATGAAAATCACTTTAAACATGCTAATTTTAGCTCTAACACTGATGATCCACCTACAAATGTGAACTGACGTTCAAAAATAAAACATTTGAAAACGGACCATTTTCCACATTTCTGAAGCATGACGTAATGGGGGGGTGTTATCTCTTTTGTCGAAAATCAGCTGTTTTTGCTCGAACATTAAATGCCTCCAAATGGTATTTAATTAACTTCCCGAGCCCCTGGAAGCATGAAAATCACTTTAAACATGCTAATTTTAGCTCTAACACTGATGATCCACCTACAAATGTGAACTGACGTTCAAAAACTAAAACATTTGAAAACGGACCATTTTCCACATTTCTGAAGCATGACGTAATGGGGGGTGTTATCTCTTTTGTCGAAAATCAGCCGTTTTTGCTCGAACATTAAATGCCTCCAAATGGTATTTAATTAACTTCCCGAGCCCCTGGAAGCATGAAAATCACTTTAAACATGCTAATTTTAGCTCTAACACTGATGATCCACCTACAAATGTGAACTGACGTTCAAAAATAAAACATTTGAAAACGGACCATTTTCCACATTTCTGAAGCATGACGTAATGGGGGGGTGTTATCTCTTTTGTCGAAAATCAGCCGTTTTTGCTCGAACATTAAATGCCTCCAAATGGTATTTAATTAACTTCCCGGGGTGAAGAAACCCTTTTTGAGAACTCAGAGTGAGTAAATTGGCCATTTTCATGCACTTTTAACCATTCCATAAATCTTGTGTTTTGGGCCCCTGGAAGCATGAAAATCACTTTAAACATGCTAATTTTAGCTCTAACACTGATGATCCACCTACAAATGTGAACTGACGTTCAAAAATAAAACATTTGAAAACGGACCATTTTCCACATTTCTGAAGCATGACGTAATGGGGGGGTGTTATCTCTTTTGTCGAAAATCAGCCGTTTTTGCTCGAACATTAAATGCCTCCAAATGGTATTTAATTAACTTCCCGAGCCCCTGGAAGCATGAAAATCACTTTAAACATGCTAATTTTAGCTCTAACACTGATGATCCACCTACAAATGTGAACTGACGTTCAAAAATAAAACATTTGAAAACGGACCATTTTCCACATTTCTGAAGCATGACGTAATGGGGGGGTGTTATCTCTTTTGTCGAAAATCAGCCGTTTTTGCTCGAACATTAAATGCCTCCAAATGGTATTTAATTAACTTCCCGGGGTGAAGAAACCCTTTTTGAGAACTCAGAGTGAGTAAATTGGCCATTTTCATGCACTTTTAACCATTCCATAAATCTTGTGTTTTGGGCCCCTGGAAGCATAAAAATCACTTTAAACATGCTAATTTTAGCTCTAACACTGATGATCCACCTACAAATGTGAACTGACGTTCAAAAATAAAACATTTGAAAACGGACCATTTTCCACATTTCTGAAGCATGACCTAATGGGGGGGTGTTATCTCTTTTGTCGAAAATCAGCCGTTTTTGCTCGAACATTAAATGCCTCCAAATGGTATTTAATTAACTTCCCGAGCCCCTGGAAGCATGAAAATCACTTTAAACATGCTAATTTTAGCTCTAACACTGATGATCCACCTACAAATGTGAACTGACGTTCAAAAATAAAACATTTGAAAACGGACCATTTTCCACATTTCTGAAGCATGACGTAATGGGGGGGTGTTATCTCTTTTGTCAAAAATCAGCCGTTTTTGCTCGAACATTAAATGCCTCCAAATGGTATTTAATTAACTTCCCGAGCCCCTGGAAGCATGAAAATCACTTTAAACATGCTAATTTTAGCTCTAACACTGATGATCCACCTACAAATGTGAACTGACGTTCAAAAATAAAACATTTGAAAACGGACCATTTTCCACATTTCTGAATCATGACGTAATGGGGGGGTGTTATCTCTTTTGTCGAAAATCAGCCGTTTTTGCTCGAACATTAAATGCCTCCAAATGGTATTTAATTAACTTCCCGGGGTGAAGAAACCCTTTTTGAGAACTCAGAGTGAGTAAATTGGCCATTTTCATGCACTTTTAACCATTCCATAAATCTTGTGTTTTGGGCCCCTGGAAGCATGAAAATCACTTTAAACATGCTAATTTTAGCTCTAACACTGATGATCCACCTACAAATGTGAACTGACGTTCAAAAATAAAACATTTGAAAACGGACCATTTTCCACATTTCTGAAGCATGACGTAATGGGGGGGTGTTATCTCTTTTGTCGAAAATCAGCCGTTTTTGCTCGAACATTAAATGCCTCCAAATGGTATTTAATTAACTTCCCGAGCCCCTGGAAGCATGAAAATCACTTTAAACATGCTAATTTTAGCTCTAACACTGATGATCCACCTACAAATGTGAACTGACGTTCAAAAATAAAACATTTGAAAAGGACCATTTTCCACATTTCTGAGCATGACGTAATGGGGGGGTGTTATCTCTTTTGTCGAAAATCAGCCGTTTTTGCTCGAACATTAAATGCCTCCAAATGGTATTTAATTAACTTCCCGGGGTGAAGAAACCCTTTTTGAGAACTCAGAGTGAGTAAATTGGCCATTTTCATGCACTTTTAACCATTCCATAAATCTTGTGTTTTGGGCCCCTGGAAGCATGAAAATCACTTTAAACATGCTAATTTTAGCTCTAAACACTGATGATCCACCTACAAATGTGAACTGACGTTCAAAATAAAACATTTGAAAACGGACCATTTTCCACATTTCTGAAGCATGACCTAATGGGGGGGTGTTATCTCTTTTGTCGAAAATCAGCCGTTTTGCTCGAACATTAAATGCTCCAAATGGTATTTAATTAACTTCCCGAGCCCCTGGAAGCATGAAAATCACTTTAAACATGCTAATTTTAGCTCTAACACTGATGATCCACCTACAAATGTGAACTGACGTTCAAAAACTAAAACATTTGAAAACGGACCATTTTCCACATTTCTGAAGCATGACGTAATGGGGGGGTGTTATCTCTTTTGTCGAAAATCAGCCGTTTTTGCTCGAACATTAAATGCCTCCAAATGGTATTTAATTAACTTCCCGAGCCCCTGAAAGCATGAAAATCACTTTAAACATGCTAATTTTAGCTCTAACACTGATGATCCACCTACAAATGTGAACTGACGTTCAAATAAAACATTTGAAAACGGACAATTTTCCACATTTCTGAAGCATGACGTAATGGGGGGGTGTTATCTCTTTTGTCGAAAATCAGCCGTTTTTGCTCGAACATTAAATGCCTCCAAATGGTATTTTAATTAACTTCCCGGGGTGAAGAAACCCTTTTTGAGAATCAGAGTGAGTAAATTGGCCATTTCATTGCACTTTTAACCATTCCATAATCTTGTTTTTGTGCCCCTGGAAGCATGAAAATCACTTTAAACATGCTAATTTTAGCTCTAACACTGATGATCCACCCTACAAATGTGAACTGACGTTCAAAAATAAAACATTTGAAAACGGACCATTTTCCACATTTCTGAAGCATGACCTAATGGGGGGTGTTATCTCTTTTGTCGAAAATCAGCCGTTTTTGCTCGAACATTAATGCCTCCAAATGGTATTTAATTAACTTCCCGAGCCCCTGGAAGCATGAAAATCACTTTAACATTCTAATTTTAGCTCTAACACTGATGATCCACCTACAAATGTGGAACTGACGTTTCAAAATAAACATTTGAAAACGACCATTTTCCACATTTCTGAAGCATGACGTAATGGGGGGTGTTATCTCTTTTGTCAAAAATCAGCCGTTTTTGCTCGAACATAAATGCCTCCCAAATGGTCTTTTAATTTAACTTCCCGAGCCCCTGGAAGCATGAAAATCACTTTAAACATGCTAATTTTAGCTCTAACACTGATGATCCACCTACAAATGTGAACTGACGTTCAAAAATAAAACATTTGAAAACGGACCATTTTCCACATTTCTGAAGCATGACGTAATGGGGGTGTTATCTCTTTTGTCGAAAATCAGCCGTTTTGCTCGAACATTAAATGCCTCCAATTGGTATTTAATTAACTTCCCGGGGTGAAGAAACCCTTTTTGAGAACTCAGAGTGAGTAAATTGGCCATTTTCATGCACTTTTAACCATTCCATAAATCCTTGGGCCCCGGGAAGCATGAAAATTCACTTTAAACATGCTAATTTTAGCTCTAACACTGATGATCCACCTACAAATTGTGA
>NW_028244696.1:0-19000 GCF_964263255.1 Lissotriton vulgaris
TGGCCACAGGGTATGTTTACACAGTGGCGAAGGGAGGGGACGGGCCTGAGGTGACGTGTGCAAACACGCCCTATGACGCGTTTTAAGTCGGGAAAATAATTCCCCTTCAATCCTGAGTGATCCTGGGGGCTAACTAGCCCACCAGGTGCTTCCAGTAAGTGCCATTGCGCTGCGTGGCAGAGAGGTGGTCCAGGCCGTTCCAAATTTTACACCTCTCTGCAACGCAACTCTGTGGCGCTTACTGGTGGTACGTAGTGGCCTAGTTGGACCCTAGGGATCCTCAGGATTCAAATGAACTTAATCTCCCAAGTTAAAATGGCCACAGGACATGTTTACAAAGGTGCAGGGAGGGGACGGGGCCTGAGGTGACGTGTGCAAACACGCCCGGTGGTGCGTTTTAGGTTGGGGAAATAATTCCCCTTCAATCCTGAGGGCCCCTGGGGGACAACTTGCTCACCAGGTGCTTCCAGTAAGCGCTGTGTTGTAGAGAGGTAGACTAGCCCATGCCCCTTTTTACATCTCTTGCAACGCAGCTCTGTGGCGCTTACTGTAAGAACCTAGTGGGCTAGTTGGACCCTAGGGACCCTCAGGATTCAAGGGGACTGTGGAGCGGGATTTAGGGCGGGCGGGAATAACAGGCGTGGAGGCCGTATGAAGTGCGCTATGATTAGCGAAAACTTTATTGTTCACATAAACGAAACATAGGTCGTGGAATGAAAAGGGTCCGGGGTCGTAGAGATAAGGTATCCGGGGTCCGGGAGGGTTCCGTGGGGATGGTTACGGCTGGGCTGTGGTCGTCTTTTCGTCGTCGTGTAGAAGTGGTGCGTTCCTCGGAGGAAAAAGAGAACGAAAACAGGGCGGTTAGTTCAGAGGTAACAAAACTTCTCTCAGTTCTATCACCAGCACCTGGGTCGTGAATGGAAGGGATTGGATAGGACGTGACGGGGTTGGGGTTGCGGGAAGAGGTGAAAGGGTAGGGGGGAGCGTAGGCGTGAACGAGACGGGAAATAGTGCGAAGTACTATACAGGGTCGGTGCACGTTTATACAGTGAAAGTGCTTCAGGGCGCTATTTACACTATGTACACCTCTACCAGTGGAAATAGGGGAAAATGGTAACGAGTTACTCACATGCCCCGCCGTAACTCTCCTGTGAGTTACGGCCGCTCTCCAGCCACCTCCTGAGGACGCCACCAGTCCTCACACCAAACGTCTTCCTCGTCTGCTTCTTCGTTCCGGTCCTTCGGTCCTTCCGCTGCTGGTTCTCCGGGGTCTGCTAACTCCTGCCACGAGCTCGCTGTTGGGAACCCCGAGTCGTTTGGGTCGTCGGCTTTTCTACTCTCTTGCCTGTATCCGGTTGAAGGACTTCCGGGGTTAGGCGGGTTCACTTCCGGTCCTTCGCTAGTGACCCAACTTCCGGGGTCATGGAGGGACGTTCCCAATCTGTCCCGATTCGGAGTTATCGGTGGAGCCTGTGGGAAGACAGAGAGAGGAGTAGTTCCGGAGGGGTAAGAGTCCATAGCGCTCCGTTGTGCCCCCGATGTAGGGACCAACCCTTCACATTCCCTTCCCCTAGGAGTGTTTCTTGTAGGGCTGGTAGGTGGCGGATATCGGGACAAATAGTCTGCGTTGCCCTGTTCCAGGCCTTTCCGGTGTAGTGTTCGGAAACGAAAAGGCTGGAGGGAAGAAACCAACGAAGCACTCGGTCATTGTGTCCTCTATTTCGAGCCATCCATTCAAGGGGAGCGTGATCAGTATACAAAATGAATTCTCTACCATCAAGGTAGTAGCGAAGGCTTTCCACGGCCCACTTGATAGCGAGTGCTTCCTTTTCGATAACGGAGTAGTTGATTTCTCTGGGAAATAGCTTTCTGCTAAGATACAGAATGGGTTTCTCTGCACCTTCCGAGTCCTTTTGGGACAGAACAGCCCCTAAACCTTGGTCCGATGCATCAGTTTGCAAAATAAAAGGCTGACTATAGTCGGGGCTCATCAATACAGGCTCAGAAGTCAAAGCATTCTTTAGAACATTGAAGGCTTGCTGAAGTACAGGAGACGGTTGTTGGAGGATTTCTTCTGTTTTTGCAGTCTTTTTGAGGAGGTCTGTAAGGGGAGCTGCTACTTGGGAAAAGTTGGGGATAAACCTCCTGTAATAGCCCAACATACCCAAGAAGGCACGGAGATCTTTTCGGGTTTTGGGAAATGGTATGGCCTGTATTGTTTTGACTTTGCTCTCTTGGGGCCGAATATGTCCTTCACCCAACAAATAACCAAGATATTTAACACTCTGTGCTGCTAATGTGGTTTTGGCTGGGTTAATGGTAAACCCGTACTTGCCCAAAGAGGAGACCACTGAATATAAGTGAGAAAGGTGTTGCTCCCAAGTGTCACTATAAATGACGATGTCATCAAGATAGGCGCCCGCATACGAAACATGAGGACGTAGGACTTGATTCATGGCCCTTTGAAAGGTCGCCGGGGCGCCGTGTAAGCCGAAGGGCATTACTTTGAACTGAAACAAGCCTTCAGGGGTGGAGAAGGCGGTCTTGTGCTTGTCCTCAGCTTTCAGTGGGATCTGCCAATAGCCTTTGCAGAGGTCAAGAGTGCTAATGTACTTTGCTTTGCCTATACGCTCAATCATCTCGTCCACACGGGGAAGAGGATAGGAATCAAAGGCGGAGATCTTATTCACCTCCCGGAAATCAATGCAAAATCGTGTAGAACCATCGGGTTTAGGGACCAAAACAATGGGCGAATTCCAGCTACTACTCGATGGTTCAATGATATTCATTTTAAGCATTTGATTCGTTTCTTCTTTGATGACAGCCCTACGGGCTTCTGGAATACGGTACGGTCGTTGCCGGACCGTTTTCCCTGGCTCAGTGTGAATGGCGTGTTCCACCACAGTGGTATGCCCCGGCAGGGTTGAAAAGACTGATTGTAGGGGTACAAGTGAATGAGAAAGTTCCCGTTTTTGGCGTTCCATCAAACCAGTATCGAAACAACCTTCAAACAGGAAGGGTTCGTGACCCGCTAAAACAGGGCGCGGTCCCTCCCACTTCTTGAGGAGGTTGATGTGATAGATTTGATTGATTCCCCTAGTGGCATCTGTTTCCACCTCGTAAGTGACTGGGGTCACTTGTCTCAGTACCGTAAACGGACCCTGCCACTGACCTAATAGCTTATGGTCTGAAGAGGGAATTAGTAGGAGTACCTGGTCTCCTGGGACAAACGTTCTGGGTTTGGTCCCCTTATCGTACTGGGTTTTCTGAGTGGACTGTGCGGCTACAAGATTCTGTTTGACAATTTCACGGATCTCACCCAAATGAGTCTTTAAATTTTCAATGTACTCTGGAAGAGGGCGGGTCCGATCCGGCTCGGCTTCCCAAGCTTCACGAGCCATGTCCAATAGCGTTCGGGGCGCCCTGCCATACAAGAGTTCATATGGGGAGTAGCCTGTACTACTTTGTACTTTACAGCGAATAGCGAAAAGAGCAAGGGGCAGCATTTCCTCCCATCGTTTACTCTCTAAGCCCAACAGTTTTTTTAGAGTGGTTTTTAAGGTGGCATTATAACGCTCGACTAAACCGTCGGTTTGTGGATGGTAAGCCGAAGTTCTTATCTGCTTGATTCCCAGGGTAGAACAGACCTGGCGCATTAGCGAGGAAACAAAGGGGGTGCCCTGGTCGGTTAAAATCTCTCGGGGAAAACCTACTCTAGAAAAAAT
This sequence comes from Lissotriton vulgaris, assembly GCF_964263255.1. Classification (NCBI taxonomy): domain Eukaryota; kingdom Metazoa; phylum Chordata; class Amphibia; order Caudata; family Salamandridae; genus Lissotriton; species Lissotriton vulgaris. The sequence goes on from NW_028244696.1 coordinate 3,726, forward strand.
GGCAATAAGGGCTTTGGCTATATTCTGTGTTGTGGGTTGTCTGAGGGGAACTGCTTCGGGAAAGCGAGTGGCGTAGTCCACTAGCACTAGAGCGTACCTGCACCCACTTTTGGACGGCAACAGGGGTCCTATAAGATCCATTCCCACTCTAGAGAAAGGAACATCAATCAATGGTAGGGGTTGGAGAGGAACTCTTGGGGGTCGATACCGACTAGTCTTTTGGCATACCGGGCATTCCCTACAGTATCTTTTAATTTCGGCATATACTCCAGGCCAATAAAACTTCTCTAGAATAGCTTCCCCCGTTTTCTCGTCACTGAAGTGCCCTCCCAGTAAATGACTATGGGCCAAAAAGAGTACCTTCTCTCTAAATAGTCCTGGAATGATTAACTGGGCATTTTTCTGAGGACCCCCTTTTCTATACAGCAGTCCATTCTTTATGAAAAAATAAGGACCTACTTGTAATGGATCCTCGTTGGGAAGAGCCCGACCCCATGCATCTTGGAGAACCGGATCTTCCTGTTGAGCGGCCCGGAATTCTCTGTCGGTCTCCCAGGGGTGGGTTTCCGGTTGTGCAGGACAAGCCAAGGAATATTCCCTTCTCTCTTTTTTCTTTTGGGTTTTGGTCTTCAAAGGTTTTCCTGACTGTTCGATAGCAGGGGAGACTCCGGAAAAAGGTGCTTCAGCCCACCACTTCTTTAGGGAGTCCGTGGTATCCTGTAACAGGTGAGGCAGACCACTATAATCACTGCCTAATATCGCTTCCTCAGGAAGATTTGGAACCAGACCAACAGTCAAAGAGCTACCACTATTACTGGGGTGTTGTACATATACTTTGGCGGTTGGATAGCATTTCGTGTCTCCGTGGACACACTTGATGGCTACAGTTCCTGTCACCGGTTCCGGGGAGTGAGGGAGATCTTGAGGTCTTAATACGCTATGTCTACATCCCGTATCAGCAAGTGCCATCATTTTGTGTCCATTGATTTGTACAGGACAATGAAGGGGCGGGGGAGCGGAATCAGCACTGAAACACACATAGTTTTTAGCCACACCTATTTCCATCGGCTCTTCTTTTTGGGGGCATATACGAGCAATATGACCGTACCCTCCACAATGATAACACTGTGGACCGGGAGGTGGCGCTCTCGGCATCACGGGATATGGCATTGGAGGTATCGTCTCCGGTTTACGAGTTACAGGTGAAGGTCTTGGTGGCCGTACATGGTTGCCATGACTCGTCCTGGCAGGATGTTCTTCTTTTGCTCGTTGAGATTCTTGTGCTCGGTTGTACGCACTAGCAATTTCGACTGCGGTGTCCAGGGTAAGTCGGGCGTGTTGCCGAACCCACTTTTGTGTAGCAGGGTGTAGGGAGGTAAGGAACTGTTCCAAATAAATTTTGGCCATTATCTCGTCTTTACTGGACGTGGCTGGTTTTAGCCAACGGTTAGCCAAATCTTTTATTCGGAAAGACAACGCCCGGGGATTCTCTTGTGGACCTTCCTTAGCTTGACGAAGACGAAGTCTATACGTCTCATCGTCAATTCCAAGCCGTTCTAGTATACAAGTCTTAATATCGTCGTATGGGGTCGCACCCTGAATGTTTGCCTGTTGATACGCTGCTTGTAACTCCCCAGTGAGCAGGGGACCAAGGTAATGACCCCACCGGTCAGCGGGCCATGTGGCGGCCTGAGCCAAGCGTTCAAAGTTTGTGAAGAAGAAGTCTGGGTCTTCTCCAGCTACGTATTTCTGTAGTACAACAGAGGGAAGAGAGGCTAGTGGTTTTTGTTGGCCCATGACTGTTGCAAGTTTTTCAAGAGTCTTATCCTGAGCAGTACCCTGGCCTTTTAGAACATCATACAATTGTCCTCGGTCGTCTTCGGCGGTTTTCAGGAATTGTTCCATCAGTTTTCCTAGGTGTTCCTGGCCCTCCGCCAGTTGTTTGACCGCGGCCTCCATGCTTCCGGACAATCCCACTTCTGACACCACCTGTGGAGCGGGATTTAGGGCGGGCCGGAATAACAGGCGTGGAGGCCGTATGAAGTGCGCTATGATTAGCGAAAACTTTATTGTTCACATAAACGAAACATAGGTCGTGGAATGAAAAGGGTCCGGGGTCGTAGAGATAAGGTATCCGGGGTCCGGGAGGGTTCCGTGGGGATGGTTACGGCTGGGCTGTGGTCGTCTTTTCGTCGTCGTGTAGAAGTGGTGCGTTCCTCGGAGGAAAAAGAGAACGAAAACAGGGCGGTTAGTTCAGAGGTAACAAAACTTCTCTCAGTTCTATCACCAGCACCTGGGTCGTGAATGGAAGGGATTGGATAGGACGTGACGGGGTTGGGGTTGCGGGAAGAGGTGAAAGGGTAGGGGGGAGCGTAGGCGTGAACGAGACGGGAAATAGTGCGAAGTACTATACAGGGTCGGTGCACGTTTATACAGTGAAAGTGCTTCAGGGCGCTATTTACACTATGTACACCTCTACCAGTGGAAATAGGGGAAAATGGTAACGAGTTACTCACATGCCCCGCCGTAACTCTCCTGTGAGTTACGGCCGCTCTCCAGCCACCTCCTGAGGACGCCACCAGTCCTCACACCAAACGTCTTCCTCGTCTGCTTCTTCGTTCCGGTCCTTCGGTCCTTCCGCTGCTGGTTCTCCGGGGTCTGCTAACTCCTGCCACGAGCTCGCTGTTGGGAACCCCGAGTCGTTTGGGTCGTCGGCTTTTCTACTCTCTTGCCTGTATCCGGTTGAAGGACTTCCGGGGTTAGGCGGGTTCACTTCCGGTCCTTCGCTAGTGACCCAACTTCCGGGGTCATGGAGGGACGTTCCCAATCTGTCCCGATTCGGAGTTATCGGTGGAGCCTTTGGGAAGACAGAGAGAGGAGTAGTTCCGGAGGGGTAAGAGTCCATAGCGCTCCGTTGTGCCCCCGATGTAGGGACCAACCCTTCACAGGGACTTAATATCCCAACTTAAAACGGCCACAGAGTGTGTTTGCACAGTGGTGAAGGGAGTGGACGGGGCCTTGAGGTGACGTGTGCAAACACGCCCTGTGGCGCGTTTTAAGAGGTAGTTTTAATCCCCCTGCCCTATTATAAACTACGGGCTTACAGAGGTCATGCTAATCACAGGGAGACCCCAACGCATAGTGTACCCTAGAGTGTGTAGGTGTTTTCACTGTATTCTAAGTATCTTTTAACAGAGCACTGGCTCTAGGACTGGTTAGTCAGAGTCAGTTACCACCAGAACCCGTCTGAAAAAGTTGAGGGTACAGGATGATATTGCAACAAGGCTTCTTTCTGCTCCTCTGTTTGTTCGTTCTGCACGTTTTCCTTCTTCCTGCACCTTTCATCATCTTTGTTAACTTCTGTTTCTTCTTTCTGCATTTCTTTTTTTTCTGTGCGTTTTTTCTTCTATCTTCACATGACCTATCTCTGTAGCAATTAGCATTTAAAAAACCTTTGAAATTCACTGAAAAAAAACATAGTTTTCAGACGAATTATAGTTAGGAATTAGCATTTAAAAAACCTTAGAAATTCACTGAAAAAACCATAGGTTTCAGGGGAGTTATAGTTAGCTGGACACTTCACTTGTACAAAACCATAGAAATTCCCCCGTTATAGTTAGTTCAGCTAACTATAACTCGCTCGCCCGCAATGCACTTCTGATGACGTCACATATTACATCACTCATGACATGGTCAGTGACATCACTCAGCATGAACTGCTGAACGGAATTACACCAAATTTGACAAAGAGGCAGTCCTTAGTTCAGACTCATGCCTTTTGCTTATTTGGTGTAAATCCGTTCAGTAGTTCCTGAGAAAATGACATTTAAAAGTACATATATATCTATGGGCGCGGAGGATCAGCGGATAGTCCACGTACCCTAAGCGCAGCCTACAAGCACCCTGCCGTGCACGAACTGAATGCTAATTGGCTGATAACTGTCAAAATCAGGAAGTGTTGGCAGCCATCTTGTGCCTCGGTAAAACCAAAAACAAACACCGCAAAGCGCGAAAAGGGGGCAGGGTAGACACACCCTGATCCCCTAGGCCTGCTCAGGGGGTCCCACAAGGACCCCCAGGGCAAAAAATGCATTTTTTTAAACCAAAATCGGCAAGATTCGCACACCCAGCGCGATATTTGGAAAAAATGTTTTAAAAAAATGAAGCGCAGGCTCCCGCGCTTCGTTGCTATTTAGCCCCTGGGGGGGCCAAATCCCAGGGGCAATGTTTTAATTGTTATGGGGGGCACAAAGGGGCCCCCAGCCCCGGGACCGCCACCCCCGGGGCTTATTCAATTTGGGTAAGGGGGCTCTCAGGCCCCCAGCCCCAGGGACCGCCATCCCCCGGGGCTACAAAAAATTGGGTGTGTGGGGGCTGCGTAGCCCTCCTTCGGGAGCCTTGTACAGCCCCTGGGGACCACCACCCCCCGGGGCCGGCTCCTGCAGTGTCCTGGGGTGCCCACCCCCGGGACATTGCTGTTTGCAATGGCAGGGCGGGAGCCTCGCGGCTCCCACCCTGCCATTGCAAACTGCTTTGCTTCATTGAAGCGAGAGCAGGAAAACCTACTCTCACTTCAATGAAGCAAAGCAGATTGCTTTTCCATATGAGGAGCAGCATGTTAGCTGCTCACCATGTGGAAAAGCAATGCCGGCTTCCGCAGGAGGCGGGGAGCCGGCAGGACCGTGGGGGGATTGGGGACCCCCCCACGGTCCCCAACGAGAGTCCAGGCCCCGGGCGAGGGAGTCCGGGAGGGGCGTCCCCGTGCCCCTCCTCCCCCATTAAGTAAAATTCTTTTCTTTTTAAAGTCAATGGTCGGCCCCGGGGCCTTGAGTGGCATGAAGAGAGGGGCTACGCACCCCCTTCCATAAAAATATTAAAAAATGTGGCCATGCCCCGGGGGATGGGGTCGCCAGGTTCTGGAATTAGCCACGGGAGGGGGACCACGCGGCCCCCTTTCCGTGATTTTCTTTTTTACTTTTAATTTGGGGGTGAGGCCCTGGGGGATGGGGTCCCCAGGGCCACAAAAAAGTAAAAGGAAGGGGGGCCACACAGCCCCCCTTTAAAAAAAAAGAGGCGATTGTCCCTAGGCCCCGCCCCTCCACAAACACACTCTGCAAACGCTCCCTGTGGCACGTTTTAAATCGGGGAATTAATTCCCCTTCAATACTGGGGGTCCTGGGGGCCAACTAGCCAACCAGATACCTCCAGTATGTGCCAGGGAGCTGTGTTGCAGAGAGGTCTTTAGAGGCCAGGCTCCTTTTTACAACACTTCCCCCCTTCCCTTGAGCTTCTGGTTCTTAGTGCACTGTTTTAAAACTAGTGTGCTGGAACAAGCAGTTTCAGGGTGGGGTCGGACTGTCTTCAACCTCCATCAGAACTGAACAGAAACTCAGGTGAGCTGGGTTTTGACAATAGGTTTCCGACATGTTATAGTTAGGAATTAGCATTTTAAAAAACCTTAGAAATTCACTGAAAAAAACATAGGTTTTAGGGGTGTTATAGTTAGTTGGACATTTCACTCGTACAAAACCATTGAAATTTCCACGTTATAGCTAATTGTACTAACTATAACTCGCGCGCTCGCAATCCACTGCGGATGATATCACATATTGCATCATTGATGACAAGGTCAGTGACATCACTGATGACATCACTGATGACATAATCCATGTGACAATCTGATAATTCTTATCATACACTAGTATAACCTTTCAACACTCATTATAAAATATGGAGTACCATATTTGAAACCATTGACACACCAATACAAGTTTCTAAAAACCCACTCAGTGATTCCTAAATCTACACACACATGTAAACACTTACCGATAGATTCCTTCATACATGGTAACAAAGATCAAAAGAAAACTATTAAATATACTTATACACCTACATCAACATTACACACCAGCACACATCGTATACACTTATTCAGACATTCTACTCACTTATGCAAACAATTGATCATACTTATATTTACTAAGCTACACATTTACACAAACACCACTTTATTTATTCATATAGATAGTAAGTCATAGTGTGGTATAAAATCACTATTACAAGTATACAGTTATCCATACGTCACTCATATAATCACTGAGTCTTATGTATACTTATTTATATACAACAACTGTCACATACACTGAATTTTATATTTCTAGTTTGTTGGACATGTATCATTGAGAAATATATTTATTCATCACCACACCCATAGAGATTCACTCACCCAAACAACTGTTTCCACGTAGAGTCTTAACCTCATATACCTACTAAATCAACTATGTATGCATCTTTGGACAGTCACACACCTCCAACCCAACCACACACACATTCATTCACTATCCCATACAAATACTCACTTAACTAATTAATAACTAATATAGACTTTCAAATAGCTAGTAACCAATTTATGTAGTAGTTTACACAACAAGAGATAGATTGATACAGGTCTTCACACAGTTTAATCACTATCCCATATATTTAGTGAGACACTTTAAATTCGTCACTTAGAAAGTCAATCACATTGCTACTAAATCCTCCATTCAGACACTTATACATCCACTCAGTCTTCAAGGCAGATTGCCATATATATATATAATACTTATTTAAATATCGAAGCAAACCACATTCACTGGATGATGTCATCAATGATGTCATCAGTGATGTCATTTGAGATGTCATCAGTGATGTCATCAGTGATGTCACTGACCATGTCATGAATGATGTAATATGTGACATCATCAGTGGATTGTGGGCGCACGAGTTATAGTTAGTACAACTAATTATAACGCAGGAATTTCAATGGTTTTGTACGAGTGAAATGTCCAACTAACTACAACACCCCTAAAACCTATGTTTTTTTAGTGATCTATATATATGTATATATGTATATATATATATATATATATATATATATATATATATATATATATATATATATATATATATATATATATATATATATGTTTATATATATGTAACTCGCACTCGTCCCACACGAACCAGCATACCCACGTAGCCACCAGGTACCACCAGTCCAGAAAATGAAAGTTGACCCATGCTGAGGTGAATAAATATTTATTTATATATATCCAAAACGTTGCTTTTCCAAATCGTTCCTGACACGCCAGGCAGCAATGTTTGTGGAGAAATGGAAAAGGACACCAATTAACGAGTTTGGCAGGTCTTGATGTATTCACAGTCTCGTCAGACGCGTTTCGGATAACAGTGTATCTTGATAACTGGCGGAAACGCAGTCCTTTTACTATTTTTATGCCATTTTTTGTGATGCTTACACCTCTGTGACACCATAAACATAGAAAATATACTACCAGCACATTTTGTTTTCTGAGCATAAAATCCAATAACATCATTTTGTCATATGAAATCAACTTGAATAAATTAGTTGCCTGCGAAAACTAAATCCAAACAGTACATATAGATTTTAAATTTAAGAATCTCACAGCTTCATAAGTTTTTAGGAAACTAAGTATATGATGAAATAATGTATTTCTTCATAAAATATTTGAATTGGTATACAAATGTTGCATGTCAATAAAAACATACATAAATACCATATTTGGTAAAAAATTAGATTTTAGCAAATAATACAAATATTGTTAAAAATTCACTGTAGTACTGGGATTAATTGATACCTGAATAAATTCAGAGTGTGCAAAACTTTGCTTTATTTATATATATATATATATATATATATATATATATATATATATATATATATAAAGAAACACGATTCCTGCACTGAAGAACCGGAGAGACACTGCGGGGTTTCAGGAACGGAATTTATTTATATACCACGAATTCTCTGAGGATCTAGAGCTGTTTTCAGAAATTCAAATTTTAAAAATTATAAAAAATTTCAAATCAGAGGGAGCCCCAGGCCCGAACTGTCATTTTACCCAAAGCCATGTACATAGGGGAAGCACAAAGGCAACTAGATGATGTCAAAACCTATAAAAGGAGTAACAGATTGGAATATAACTTGAGCATTACTACAATCTGGGACAAACTTACAGATTGGAAAGATAAAGGATGGATTGAGTGGGAGGAATATTGTTATCTTAAATGGGATTATCCCGTTCTTCCTATATTATACCTACTTCCGAAGGTGCACAAATGCAAACATAATCCCCCAAGCAGACCTATCATTTCGTCTAGAGGGAGCGTTCTGGAAAACATCTCCAGATACGTAGATTATATTCTACAAGAATATGTGAAGAGCCTACCCACATACGTACGAGACACGAAAGACTTCCTTGACAAAATCAAGGATGTCAAGTGGGAAAGCAATCAGCTTCTCATAACTCTAGATGTCAGCTCATTATATACCTCAATAGAGCACACACAAGGGGTTGAGGCATGCGCCAGATTCTTGAAAAACCGTAACATCAAGTATCTTGGACATACTACCATGATATTGGACATGATCAGACACTGTCTGGTTAACAACTTCTTTCTGTTCAATGATGACGTTTATATTCAAACACATGGCACAGCGATGGGCACATGTTTTGACCCGAGCTTTGCCAACTTGTTCATGGGCGCATGGGAGGCGGACATCAGACACAGACCAGATCTGAAAGAAGACTTCCAAAAAGTCACTATGTGGCTACGATACATAGACGATATTTTCCTTATCTGGAAAGGAAGTGAAGAAATGGCCACAGAATTCATTTCTAAACTCAATATTAACAGTAGCAATATCACTCTTACGAGTAATATTAGCAATACGGAAATTGAATATCTGGACACCAAGGTGCAAGTGCAGAATAAGAAACTTAAAACCGTACTGTTTCGGAAAACAACAGCAGGCAACACACTACTGCACGCGCTGAGCAGCCACCCTGAACCTTTAAAGTGGAGCATCCCCTATGGAGAACTGCTTAGGGCGAAACGAAACTGTAGCACCATGGAAGACTATCTGATGGAAGAAACACTAATGGTGGAAAGATTTACAGCCAGGGGATACCCCAATGGGTTATCAAACAAGCCATCAATAGAGTGAAACAAGTAGAACGCAAAGACCTACTCAGCAATTTGAGGAAGGGTGATGATAAAATGGAGGATGAAAATGTGACCCGTATCATCCTTAATTACAATAGCAACTACAAACAAATCAAAAAAAGTATCACTAGAAACTGGGAAATCCTCGAAAACGATCCTATAATAGGTAATACCATCCCTTCCAGACCTAGTATCACATATCGCAGGGGCCGCAATTTGAGTGATCTCTTAGTGCATAACATTATCAGTGATAGGACACCACGAGGGGTCGATCTCCCCGGCTTTTTTCCTTGCGGTCACTGCAAAGCTTGTGCTAACAGCCAGATGGTAAAGGAATATTGGAATCCCAGTACGAGTAAGATGGAAGTGATCAAACAATTTCTAACATGTACTACCATGTTTGTGGTCTATGTATTGGTATGTCCATCTGATCTAAAGTACATAGGGAGCACCACGAAAATGGCAAAACAACGAATACTTGAACATACCAGAGCCATAACTAATAAGGATAAACAATATCCGATTGCTCGCCATTTTGAGAGTCACCATTTTTTCAATGCCAAACTTTGGAAATACTATATTATTGAACAGGTGATCCTCTCTGCCAGAGGTGGTAACCGTGCTTTGAAACTGAGGCAACGAGAATCGAGGCATATCATAGGTCTCTGTACCCGTTTTCCAAAAGGACACAACCTTGATGAAGAATATAATGTACACTTACATGGCTAATGATTGCATTTTTGTATATTATGTAAATTAATAGATACATTCTCTTTTATGTACTTTCTCCAACAGGTTGAAAGGGAGGGACTCTGTCTCAGGCTTGCGACAACTGCACCCTATTCCTTTCAACGTTGGCTTTCTCCAGTCTTCGCTCCAAGTATGTTTTTTTAACTTTGCTATTTTGGACTGAATCACGGTGCACTTTGATTTAGGTTGATATTTTACCGTTTGCGGCGAATTGGAGCACGGGTTTTTTGGCCTGATCATATCAGTGTAATCAAAGTTTTGCCCTTTTTTTGACATAAGTGTGTACTCTTACGGGAAGTTCATATAACATTGTCTTGCCATGTATAACTGTCAATGATGTATTGGATACCAATGTTACAACCCACTATCTAGGGTAATACACCATGCTGCATTTGTAACATATAGAACAACCCACTATTTAGGGTGACACACTATATACATTTGTATATACATTAGTTTCCCACTAACCAGGGGATACAAATTGCGCCTCATAGACATTGTACATATTGAGGTGGAGTCACGTCATACATATGTGCCCCGTTCAGTACATCCAGACTCCCCACATACTAGGGGATGGTATACATTCATTATAGGAATGTATAGGATTTGCATTATGCAAATCACAAGCCATCGGCATCTATGATGTGATCTACATGCATTGCTTATTCGTTCCGATGAGGTTCGAGCTTTATATTAGCCATGGCAATCTTCCATAATAGATGATTGGAAGAATATGCCCACGTGCCGGTACCGGGTAACAGTTACCGTAACAACCAGTCATCAATGCTTTTGATTGGGCAGGCAGGACATGTGATCATTCCACGTACGCCGGCTCTTCCCCTGTTCAAACTAAACACAATTTCAGCTAGATTTACACACTAAGACACGGCTTTTGTAAACGGACTCACAAAATAACGCCATTATTACAATTATGATGTGACTATCCGGAACCTTTCAAACATCGTATATGTATTGTATATTTGACTGGATTAGTCTGTCAATGAGCTACTATCAGTAATACACCATATTTAGAGATGTACTACAGTATTGTTTATTATAACTTGTACAATTTTGTAAGCTTATGCACATAATGATACAACATCCGATAACTCCAAGATGGCGCTACATATCACAGCATTTGTTTGTAAGTCCGTCATTTATGTTGATACAGAGCACACAGTAAATACGGCAAACTTTGTGATTACCATTGTGTGAACAAGCACTCAAGGAGTGCGAAACGCGTCACGTAGGGCTTATGGCGTGAATAAACCCTACCTTTGCTGACAGACCTGCCGTGTAAGTGTGGATAATTTGCATCTGAGAGCACGCTTGGGACGCCGCTTTGTATGGTATATGATTGCCGGGTGCTTCACCGGCAGCGTGCCACCCCCACTTGACGAGGGATACTCCAGAGAAGCGATCTTTGGACTGATTATATATATATATATAAAGAAACACGATTCCTGCACTGAAGAACCGGAGAGACACTGCGGGGTTTAAGGAACGGAATTTATTTATATACCACAAATTCTCTGAGGATCTAGAGCTGTTTTCAGAAATTCAAATTTTAAAAATTATAAAAAAAATTCAATCAGAGGGAGCCCCAGGCCCGAACGGTCTACCAAATGCCCTGTTTCGGCAAGATCCTGCCTCCCCTTTTTTCGGAAGTTATAGCTGACAGCTTGATCCCTGAGTCCTGGAGAGGAAGCATCCTCAATCCAATCTACAAGCCGGGTTCCCGTTCGGATACCTCCAACTACAGGTTGATCGCGCTGATAAATGTGGAGGCGAAAATATATGCATCTAATCTCTTGGTAGAGCTAGAGGCTTGGATCAGTCATACAAACCTTATTCCTCCAACGCAGACTGGATTCCGGGCTGGGATGGGCACCATTAGGAACATCTCTGTGGTCACTCTTTTAGCCTAACAAGCCTTCGCAAAATCAAGGCCCTTGTACGCCTGTTTCATGGACCTTAAAGCAGCCTTTGATAAAGTTCCTAGAAGGTTGATGTGAAGCAACCTTTCCTCTGGAGACCAAAGGCCCTTGATCTCCAGGCACCCCAGATGAGCACCCCATCCTAGAGTGGATGCATCCGTTATCAATGTGGCCACAGAGGGAGGCAGTTGAAAGGGCTTTCCTTGCGACAGATTGCCCTCCACGCTCCACCAAGACAGATCCGCCGCAGTTTCTCTGGAGATCCTGACTGACTCCCTTAGATCTCCGTTGTGCTGATACCACTGCCTGCGGAGGTACCACTGGAGTGCCCTCATGTGCCAGCGTGCATGGTTGACCAAGAGAATGCAAGAAGCCATCAGACCGAGCAGACCGAGGACCTTCAAGACTGGAACAACCGCTCCATTGTAGAATAAAGGAATCATTTCCTGTATGTCGCAAATCCTTTGAGGAGGAGGGAATGCAGGGCATACAGTAGTGTCCAGTACCGCACCTATGAACAGGTTGCGCTTGGAGGGCACCAAGTGAGATTTGGATACATTTATCGAAAAACCCAACCTGTGCAACAACTGAGTTGTCTCCTGCAGGTGATGGAGCACCTTCTCCGGCCACTCTGCTTTGATCAGCCAGTCGTCCAGATACAGGAATACAGGTATCCCCGACCTCCTGAGATGTGCTGCCACCACTGGCATCACCTTGGTGAAGACTCGAGGCGCAGTAGTAAGACCAAACGGAAGGACCGCAAACAGGTAGTGTTGCGACCCAACTGTGAAATGGAGATACTTTCTGTGCGACCTCAGGATGGGAATATGAAAATACGCATCCTGCAAATCGATCAACACCATCCAGTCTTCTTCCAGCAGCGCCTGAAGAACCTGAGCAAGGGTGAGCATCTTGAACTTCTCCTGCCTCAGAAACAAGTTCAAGATCCTGAGCTCCAGGATTAGGATTGGCCAAAGCCTGCCATCCTTCTTGGGGATCAGAAAATACCGGGAGTACCATCCCTGACTCCTCTCCTGCTCCGGAACCACCTCTATTGCACCTTTTCTGAACAGTGCCAGGACTTCTTCCTGCAGGAGAAGCAGGTGGTCCTCCGAACAATAACCCTGGCAAGGAGGGTAATTTGGGGGATATTCGAGAAAGGGAAGAGCATACCCATTCTCCATGAGATTGAGAACCCAAAGATCTGATGTAATCAATTCCCAATCTCGTAGGAAATGGAATGTCAGATCTAGGGCTACTTTGCTGCATTGGCAGGGGACCGGGAAGGGGAAGAGGAGGAGGAGGAGGAGGCGACTTGACAACCTCTGGGACGAGCTCTCTGTCTGCCCCTGTACGCCTTGTACAGTGTTTTACTGCTGCTGCGGCTGCTGCCGAGTTGACTTGTAGGAACGAAAAGAAGATCTTCCAAACCCTCTAAAACGTTTTCCAAAGTTGCCCCTGGTCTGAAGGCCCAACGACTTAGCCGTCGCCCTGCTGTCCTTAAAACGTTCTAAAGTAGCGTCTGCCTTTTTGCCAAACAAACCAGACCTGTCTAATGGTAGATCCATTAATGCAGACTGGACATCTGTTGAAAACTCAGACGATTTTAGCCATGCAGCTCTCCTCGTAGCCACCGAAGAGCCCATGACTCTCGCCACAGAATCTGCAGTGTCCAAACCACTCTGGATCACCTGCCTTGCTGCATCTTGAGTGTCCGAGATTACCTCCTGGAAGTCTTTTCTATCATCCTCCGGTATCTTTGGCACCAACTGTTTTACAGTAACCATCAGGGGGTGGATATAATGCCCCATCAGGCAGGTCGCGTTTGTGGACTTCAACGCCATGCTGGCGGAGGAGAAAACCTTTTTAGCAGCCTGATCCTGTTTCCTCGACTCCTTTTCTGCAGGAACCGCCAAACTCTCAGGCAGAGAGTGAGTGGACAAAAATTCCGGGTCATCAGGAGCAACTCTATATCTCCTGGCAACAGCCCTAGATACTGCAGGAGCTGACAAAGGTTTCTTCCAAACTTCTAAAATTGGCTCTGCTAGGGCATCATTATTGGTTCAATCACTGAAGATGGTGAGTGAAGGACCTCTGTGAGAAGATTCGATTTAAACTCAGCAGTAGGCAGAGTAATGTTCAGTAAGTTTGCCGCCTTCCTTATCACGACATGGTAAGAAGCCACATTTTTAGAGGGTGCATCCGACAATGAGGCTAAATCCCACTCAGGGGACAGTTCAAGGCCACTAGCCACCGCCAGGTCATCAAATGGGTCCTCAGACTCCTGCAGATCACCATCCTCAAAATTTTCCTCACGAAACCTCTCTTCCTCCAGCACCCCCACAAACAAGGAACAAGTGGGACCATGGGCCTGTTTACCATTCAGGTCTCCTTGTGGGCACAGCAGCGAAGCCCCAAACCTGCTTAATTGACTGTGCCAATGCAATCTGGGGCCCACCAGAGGGTTTGGACAAGATTATGTTATGTTATGTTATTATAAGCTTGTAGAGCGCTATATCACCCAGGGGTATCTAAGCGCTATCAGCGGACACACAACATCAGTGGGTACAGGTGCCAAGTCACAGAGGCCCCCACGCTTCCGCAAAAAGCACCATCTTCAGCTTTTTCCTAAATAACAGCAGGTTAGTTTCCTTCCTAAGTTCCGCGGGCAGGTGGTTCCATGCCAGGGGGACAATGCTAGAGAAGGCTCTACCACCCTTGGTAGTGAAGTTATACTGTGGGCAAAGCAGGTTACATGCCTCAGCTGACTGGAGGGACCTGGTAGGTAGGTACCTGAAGAGCCGATCCTTGATGTATTTAGGGGCTGAGCCGTAGATTGCCTTGTGCGTAATGCAGAGGCTTTTAAATTTTATTCTTTGAACAATAGGCAGCCAATGTAAACTGCAAAGTAGGGGCGTAGCTCGAGTGTGCCTAGGTTTGTTAAAGATAAGCCTGGCCGCATCGTTCATTACGACCTGAAGTCGGGCCAGAAGATTATTTGGAAGGCCATGGTATAGGGAGTTGCCATAGTCCAGCCGTGCCAGAATCAAGGCAGAGACCGCCAACCTCATCGTGGAGAAGGACAGCAATGAGGAGAGTTTCCGCTGCTGGCATATCAAATTCACACAAATGCCCACCACAGATGATACCTGCTGAGTCATAGATAGTAGGGCATCAATTTTGATGCCAAGGCTTTTTACTGCTGGCGCTGGTACTGGAAGTGGCCCTAATTCAGCCGGCCAAACTGATCACACCAAGGATTAGCGCTGTAGTGATTGCCAGGACTTCAGTTTTGTCTGGATTTTATTTTAGAGAGTTATCCGACATCCAGGTGATTGTGAATTTGAGTATGTTTTGCATTCTCCAATGAGCCTGAGCAGTGTCGTCAATCTGAATCAGAATCTGTGTGTCGTCAGCATAATTCTAGACTCTGCAGTCCATCCTGTTCAGTGCCGCGATCAGCGGCTGAAGATAAATATTAAAAAGCAGTGGTGACAGAGCCGAACCTTGGGGCACGCCGCAGGTCAGCTTTTCCGACTTGGACACAAGGTAGGCAAGTTGAAC
>NW_028244697.1:0-2500 GCF_964263255.1 Lissotriton vulgaris
CAACTGAG
The DNA here is from genome assembly GCF_964263255.1 of Lissotriton vulgaris. Lineage (NCBI taxonomy): Eukaryota > Metazoa > Chordata > Amphibia > Caudata > Salamandridae > Lissotriton > Lissotriton vulgaris. Next base: position 9 of record NW_028244697.1, read on the forward strand.
GGCCCATAGGACGGAGCTCCTGAACCCAGCCAAGCACGGGGAGGCACCCCGGGCACCACGGAACCCAGTGCTGGGCCTTTGACAGTGCGGCAGGCCGGAGGACAGGGCCCTGTGCCAGAGCACCCCATCCGGGGCCCGGGGACCCCAAGGCCCAGAGGCACAGGGGTAGCCTTCCCCGGGCCCTCCGGAACCCATCCCGGGCACCCTGCCACGCGGAAGGACCCAGGACGGTGCCCCGGCCGGAGCTCTTGAACCCAGCCAGGCTCCCCAGGCACAACAGACACCGCTAGGCCGAGAGGGGTCCCAGAGTACCTTGTCCCTATCAATCCGGAGGAAAATTACCCCCATTTCTTGTAATCCGTGCACACAAGGTAACAGAGGGGACCCAGGGCGCAAAAGTGCCCGACCTCCCGGAGCCTTCGCTGGGATCCGGGAGGCGAATGGCACCTCATCGGGACTTCCAGGGAAGTCCGGCCATCTGGTCGCTACATAGGAAAGCATTGCAGGCGACCAGATGGCCGAGGCGAGAGGGGCGACCAGATGGCCGGGACCGAAATGACACCAATCTGCCTGCCCCAGGCCTGTAGGGAGCTCCGGGGCTCCAAGGCTCCAGGCCTCCGGGGCTCTGGGGCTCTGGGGCTCTGGGTCTCTGGGTCTGCAGGGCTCGGGGACTGCAGGGCTCCACGGCTCGAGGGGCTGTAGGGCTACGGGGCTCCGGGGCTCCGGGGCTCCAGGGCTCCAGGGCTCCAGGGCTGCAGGGCTCCAGGGCTGCAGAGCTCCGGGGCTGCTGGGCTCCAGGGCTCGAGGTCTGCAGGGCTCCAGGGTTACAGGGCCTGGGACCCATGGAGCCCGTCCCGGGTACTTTGCCACTCTGTGGGCCGGAGGAGGGAGCCCCGGATGCCTGGGAGGTGTTGCCCAGGCATCGCCCATCTGGTCCCAAGCAGGGAACAACCAGCCCCGGAAGGGTGTTCGGGCATACCCTTGCACCTACTAATCCGGAGGAAAATTACCCCCATTTCTTGTAATCCATGCACTCGAGGTGACAGAGGGGACCCACGGCGCAAACGTGCCCAACCTCCTGGAGCCCTGGCTGGGATCCGGGAGGCAAATGGCACCTCATCGGCACTTCCAGGGAAGTCCGGCCATCTGGTCGCTTTATAGGAAAGCATTGCAGGCGACCAGATGGCCGAGGTGAGAGGGGCGACCAGATGACCGGGACCCAAATGATGCCAATCTGCCTGCCCCGGGCCAGCAGGGCTCTGGGGCTGCAGGGCTCCAGAGCTCCGGGGCTCCGGGGCTCCGGGGCTTCAGGCCTCCCCGGGCCCTGATGGACCCTCTCTCCCGGGCGCCCCGGACCCCCGGCGGGCTCGCAGGACGGAGGGGTATTCCCGCTCCACCGGGCCCTGTCGGACGGGGCTCAAGCCCCGGGCCCGGTCCCGGCCCCAGTCCCGGCTTTCTGAACCCTAGTCCAGGCCGGGGAGAGCCTCCCTGGGCCCCGGTCGACCCTCCGTCCCGGGCGCCCCGGACCCCCGGCCGGCTCGCAGGACGGAGGGGTATTCCCGCTCCACCGGGCCCTGCCGGACGGGGCTCAAGCCCCGGGCCCGGTCCCGGCCCCAGTCCCGGCTGTCCGAACCCTAGTCCAGGCCGGGGAGAGCCTCCCTGGGCCCCGGTCGACTCTCCGTCCCGGGCGCCCCTGACCCCCGGCCGGCTTGCAGGACGGAGGGGTATTCCCGCACCACCGGGCCCTGCCGGACGGGGCTCAAGCCCCGGGCCCCGTCCCGGCCCCAGTCTCGGCTTTCTGAACCCTAGTCCAGGCCGGGGAGAGCCTCCCTGGGCCCCGGTCGACCCTCCGTCCCGGGCGCCCCGGACCCCCGGCCGGCTTGCAGGACGGAGGGGTATTCCCGCACCACCGGGCCCTGCCGGACGGGGCTCAAGCCCCGGGCCCCGTCCCGGCCCCAGTCTCGGCTTTCTGAACCCTAGTCCAGGCCGGGGAGAGCCTCCCTGGGCCCCGGTCGACCCTCCGTCCCGGGCGCCCCGGACCCCCGGCCGGCTTGCAGGACGGAGGGGTATTCCCGCACCACCGGGCCCTGCCGGACGGGGCTCAAGCCCCGGGCCCGGTCCCGGCCCCAGTCCCGGCTGTCCGAACCCTAGTCCAGGCCGGGGAGAGCCTCCCTGGGCCCCGGTCGACCCTCCGTCCCGGGCGCCCCGGACCCCCGGCCGGCTTGCAGGACGGAGGGGTATTCCCGCACCACCGGGCCCTGCCGGACGGGGCTCAAGCCCCGGGCCCGGTCCCGGCCCCAGTCCCGGCTGTCCGAACCCTAGTCCAGGCCGGGGAGAGCCTCCCTGGGCCCCGGTCGACCCTCCGTCCCGGGGGCCCCGGACCCCCGGCCGGCTTGCAGGACGGAGGGGTATTCCCGCACCACCGGGCCCTGCCGGACGGGGCTCAAGCCCCGGGCCCGGTCCCGGCCCCAGTCTCGGCTTTCTGAACCCTA
>NW_028244697.1:12500-17500 GCF_964263255.1 Lissotriton vulgaris
ATGTCACTCTGTGCCCCAACGAAAAAGTGAGCTGGCGTCAGGGAAAGGGCGGGTTGGGGACCGGAGGCCCAGGGCCTAGCACCCGACCCGGGGCCCAGACGGGCCCCCTGGACCCAGCCTGGGCTCTAATGCCCGGAGACGCAGGGAAGCCTCCCCGGGCCCTCCGGACCCCGTCCCGGGGCAGCCTGCCACGCAGCAGGACCAAGGACAGCGCCCGGGATGGGGAGGCCGCCCTCCCCGGGCCCTCAGGGGCCCCGGCCGGAGCTGCTGAACTCGGCCGAGCGAGGAGAGGCTTCCCGGGCACAACGGAGCCCTGTCCCGGAGCTTTGGCAGTGTGGCAGGCCTAGGGACCGGGCCCAGGGCCGTGGCACCCGACCCGGGGCCCGTCCGGGCCCCTGGACCCACCCGAGGCTCCCAGGCCCGGAGGCGCAGGGGAAGCCTCCCCGGGCCCTCCGTACCCCGTCCCGGGGCAGCCTGCCACGCAGCAGGACCAAGGACAGCGCCCGGGATGGGGAGGCCGCCCTCCCCGGGCCCTCAGGGGCCCCGGCCGGAGCTGCTGAACTCGGCCGAGCGAGGGGAGGCTTCCCGGGCACAACGGAGCCCTGTCCCGGAGCTTTGGCAGTGTGGCAGGCCGGGGGACCGGGCCCAGGGCCGTGGCACCCGACCCGGGGCCCGTCCGGGCCCCTGGACCCAGCCGGGGCTCCCAGGCCCGGAGGCGCAGGGGAAGCCTCCCAGGGCAATCCGGACCCCGTCCCGGGCACGCAGCAGGACCAAGGACAGCGCCCGGGATGGGGAGGCCGCCCTCCCCGGGCCCTCAGGGGCCCCCGGCCGGAGCTGCTGAACTCAGCCGAGCGAGGGGAGGCTTCCCGGGCACGACGGAACCCCGTCCTGGTCCTTTGGCTGTGCGGCAGGCCGGTGGACCGGGCCCAGGGCCGTGGCACCCGACCCGGGGCCCGGCCGGGCCCCTGGACCCAGCCTGGGCTCCCAAGCCCGGCGGCGCAGGGAAAGCCTCCCTGGGCCCTCCGGACCCCGTCCCGGGCACCCTGCCACGCAGCAGGACCAAGGACAGCGCCCGGGATGGGGAGGCCGCCCTCCCCTGGACCTCAGGCCTCAGGCCTTCCAGGTAAGCCCGGCAATCTGGTCGCCCCGTTGGAAAGCATTGCGCGCTACTTTTGCAAACACATTATCTACCGGACTTGCTCTAGATGGCGCTCCAACATAAGGAATGAACCAACACCTTCCCTACTGGAATCGTGACGAGCTAAGGTCGTCAGCAGCACCGAAGGGGCTAGTTTATCAACACTTTCCCTCCTGTTGCGCGGGTTGCTGTTTGAAAAATAGATTTTATTATGCCTTTAGTTAGTGTGTCCTCTAGATCAAGTTGATCTACTGACTTGCGATGCCAAGGCATCTCGCTGTAAAGGAATGCGATGTCACGGCATGCATTTTTCGCATTCGAATAGATACCCGCCTATAACCCCTTCACTGCGGCGGTTCAAATGGGTTTGGGCATGGAGCTGTGGTGCTCATGATGGAGCCCAACCCGGGCCCCTGGCCCCATCTGGGAGACCGGAGGCGCTGGGGACACCTCCCCGGGCCCTCCCGGACCCCATCCAGGGCTTCCTGCCACGCGGCAGGCCCAGGAACAGACCCGGGGCTGGGGCAACATCCTGGCCCGTCCAGCTGCCGGCTGAGGACCGCTAGGCCGAGAGTACCTTGTCCCTATCAATCCGGAGGAAAATTACCCATATTTCTTGTAATCCGTGCACACAAGGTGACAGAGGGGACCCAGGGCGAAAAAGTGCGCGAGCTCCCGGAGCCCTCGCTCGGATCCGGGAGGCGAATGGCACCTCATCGGGACTTCCAGGGAAGTCCGGCCATCTGGTCGCTACATAGGAAAGCATTGCGGGCGACCAGATGGCCGAGGCGAGAGGGGCGACAAGATTGCCGCGGCCGAAATGACACCAATCTGCCTGCCCCAGGCCTGTAGGGATCAGGAGCTGCAGGGCTCCGGGGCTCCGGGGCTCCGGGGCTCCGGGGCTCCGGGGCTCCGGGGCTCCGGGGCTCCTGCCGCGCGGCAGGACCCAGGACGGAGCCCCCGGTATGGAGGCCACCCTCTCAGGGGCCCCGGACGGGGCTCCCAAAACCCAGCGGAGCAAGGGGAGGCTCCCTGGGCACCACGGAACCCAGTCCCGGGCCTTTGGCAGTGCGGCAGGCCGGAGGGACGGGGGCCCAGAGCCCAAGCACCCCACTCGGGGCCCGGCGAGGCCCCTGGACCCTGCCGGGGCTCCCAGGCCCAAAGGCGCAGGGGAAGCCTACCCCGGGTCCTCCGGACCCCGTCCCAGGCACCCTGCCACGCGGCAGGACCCAGGACGGACCCCCGGGCAAGGAGGCCAACCTCCCCGGGGCAACTGAGGGCCCCAGGACGGAGCTCCTGAACCCAGCCAAGCACGGGGAGGCACCCCGGGCACCACGGAACCCAGGGCCGGGCCTTTGGCAGTGCGGCAGGCCGGAGGACAGGGCCCTGGGCCAGAGCACCCCATCCGGGGCCCGGGGACCCCAAGGCCCAGAGGCACAGGGGTAGCCTTCCCCGGGCCCTCCGGAACCCATCCCGGGCACCCTGCCACGCGGAAGGACCCAGGACGGTGCCCCAGCCGGAGCTCTTGAACCCAGCCAGGCTCCCCAGGCACAACGGACACCGCTAGGCCGAGAGGGGTCCCAGAGTACCTTGTCCCTATCAATCCGGAGGAAAGTTACCCCCATTTCTTGTAATCCCTGCACACGAGGTAACAGAGGGGACCCAGGGCGCAAAAGTGCCCGACCTCCCGGAGCCCTCGCTGGGATCCGGGAGGCGAATGGCACCTCATCGGGACTTCCAGGGAAGTCCGGCCATCTGGTCGCTACATAGGAAAGCATTGCGGGCGACCAGATGGCCGAGGCGAGAGGGGCGACCAGATGGCCGGGACTGAAATGACACCAATCTGCCTGCCCCAGGCCTGTAGGGAGCTCCGGGGCTCCAAGGCTCCAGGCCTCCGGGGCTCTGGGGCTCTGGGTCTCTGGGTCTCTGGGTCTGCAGGGCTCGGGGACTGCAGGGCTCCACGGCTCGAGGGGCTGCAGGGCTACGGGGCTCCGGGGCTCCGGGGCTCCAGGGCTCCTGGGCTCCAGGGCTCCAGGGCTCCGGGGCTGCTGGGCTCCAGGGCTCGAGGTCTGCAGGGCTCCAGGGTTACAGGGCCTGGGACCCATGGAGCCCGTCCCGGGTACTTTGCCACTCTGTGGGCCGGAGGAGGGAGCCCCGGATGCCTGGGAGGTGTTGCCCAGGCATCGCCCATCTGGTCCCAAGCAGGGAACAACCAGCCCCGGAAGGGTGTTCGGGCATACCCTTGCACCTACTAATCCGGAGGAAAATTACCCCCATTTCTTGTAATCCATGCACTCGAGGTGACAGAGGGGACCCACGGCGCAAACGTGCCCAACCTCCTGGAGCCCTGGCTGGGATCCGGGAGGCAAATGGCACCTCATCGGCACTTCCAGGGAAGTCCGGCCATCTGGTCGCTTTATAGGAAAGCATTGCAGGCCACCAGATGGCCGAGGCGAGAGGGGCGACCAGATGACCGGGACCCAAATGACGCCAATCTGCCTGCCCCAGGCCTGTAGGGAGCTCCGGGGCTCCAAGGCTCCAGGCCTCCGGGGCTCCGGGGCTCCGGGGCTCCGGGGCTCCGGGGCTCTGGGTCTCTGGGTCTGCAGGGCTCGGGGACTGCAGGGCTCCACGGCTCGAGGGGCTGCAGGGCTACGGGGCTCCGGGGCTCCAGGGCTCCAGGGCTCCAGGGCTCCTGGGCTGCAGGGCTCCAGGGCTCCAGGGCTGCAGAGCTCCGGGGCTGCTGGGCTCCAGGGCTCGAGGTCTGCAGGGCTCCAGGGTTACAGGGCCTGGGACCCATGGAGCCCGTCCCGGGTACTTTGCCACTCTGTGGGCCGGAGGAGGGAGCCCCGGATGCCTGGGAGGTGTTGCCCAGGCATCGCCCATCTGGTCCCAAGCAGGGAACAACCAGCCCCGGAAGGGTGTTTGGGCATACCCTTGCACCTACTAATCCGGAGGAAAATTACCCCCATTTCTTGTAATCCATGCACTCGAGGTGACAGAGGGGACCCACGGCGCAAACGTGCCCAACCTCCTGGAGCCCTGGCTGGGATCCGGGAGGCAAATGGCACCTCATCGGCACTTCCAGGGAAGTCCGGCCATCTGGTCGCTTTATAGGAAAGCATTGCAGGCGACCAGATGGCCGAGGCGAGAGGGGCGACCAGATGACCGGGACCCAAATGATGCCAATCTGCCTGCCCCGGGCCTGCAGGGCTCTGGGGCTGCAGGGCTCCAGAGCTCCGGGGCTCCGGGGCTCCGGGGATTCAGGCCTCCCCGGGCCCTGATAGACCCTCTGTCCCAGGCGCCCCGGAACCCCAGGCCGGCTAGCAGGACGGAGGGGTATTCCCGCTCCACCGGGCCCTGCCGGACGGGGCTCAAGCCCCGGGCCCGGGCCCAGTTCCGGCCCCAGTCCCGGCTTTCTGAACCCTAGTCCAGGCCGGGGAGAGCCTCCCTGGGCCCCGGTCGACCCTCCGTCCCGGGCGCCCCCGGACCCCCGGCCGGCTTGCAGGACGGAGGGGTATTCCCGCACCACCGGGCCCTGCCGGACGGGGCTCAAGCCCCGGGCCCGGTCACGGCCCCAGTCCCGGCTGTCCGAACCCTAGTCCAGGCCCGGGAGAGCCTCCCTGGGCCCCGGTCGACCCTCCGTCCCGGGCGCCCCGGATCCCAGGCCGGCTTGCAGGACGGAGGGGTATTCCCGCACCACCGGGCCCTGCCGGACTGGGCTCAAGCCCCGGGCCCGGTCCCGGCCCCAGTCCCGGCTTTCCTAACCCTAGTCCAGGCCGGGGAGAGCCTCCCTGGGCCCCGGTCGACCCTCCGTCCCGGGCGCCCCGGACCCCCGGCCGGCTTGCAGGACGGAGGGGTATTC